>NW_006800289.1:23451-71612 GCF_000485575.1 Poecilia formosa | reverse complement strand
ATTATATTATATTATATTATATTATATTATATTATATTATATTATATTATAGAATAGTTTGATGTGTTATATCATTCTACATTATATTATAGTATGATATGCTATGTTATGTTATATTATTATTCCTTACATTCTAAATGCAAAATGTAAAGAAAGCATTGTATATTTACAATGTAAAGATTTTCTCTTCTGTTTAAAAACTGTCATCTCATCCTTCCACAGAATGTTTCCCAAAAGCTGTTGTGGATCATCAAGAGGTTTTTGGACAAATTTGAACCTGGGCCTTGGAGTTTAAGTTCATTTTAGTCAGAAGAACAGAAAACCCTCTCTTTCTTTTTTACTGTTGAATCATGAACACTGACATTAACTGAGGCATGTGAAGAAATGTTAAATTTAGTTTCTATGAAGGTTCAGCATTGTTCCATGTTTTGTGCATAAAGACCCTCTGTGTATTTTGCTAGATTTTCAAAATGACTTTTTAAACCTATACAAACTGATTGATGCCATTTATATCTATTCTTGAATTTCTCCAGACAGAGGGTATCATGTGTTGCTTGTTGAGATATTTCAGCCTATTCCATGTTCTCTGCGTGTTGCGCTAAGCCTGGAGAAAGAGTTAGGATTATGTTTGTTTAATATACATGCCTCTCAGTGTGGGATGTATTCAGATTATTCAAAGCTGTTCACTCAAGACTTAGGAATCAAATTGATCAATACTGCTTTCTTCCTTTTTTTGTGGATGTCGTTTTAACAAGTAAAGTGCAGCTTCAGTACTGTAGAAAAAATATTTTTGTTTTTAGAAACTTCAAAAATACTCAATTTAATAATCAATTTAAGTTTGTATAAACGCAGTCACGTGACGTTTCCTGACCCAGTGCTCAGCTATTTGTGCTTCTACACTGACCCCTAGTGTTTTAAATGTGCAATTACTTCAGATCACAAGGTCAGTGGGTGAGTTTTTTCTTACGTCTCCTTTTTTCCCTTTAGTTATAAACCAAAATGTTAAACAGGACAAAAGTCTGCTTTATGTGGACAATATCAAAATTAATTCTGCGCACTGACTATTCAAGTTGTTTCTTTTTATGGCATCAGCATAAACTGTGTTCTCTGATAGATTTCATTCTTATAGTTTCTAAGGTTTTCAATATTTTTTTCCTCAAAATTATCACATTTTCCACTCCCAATATTCTTTCTAGCTCTTAATTTGTTCTTTGTAGCTGAGTCCATTTAATATGTTTTAATTACCTAATTAATAAGCAAACCCAGAAGAAAAATGTCAATCCAATCCAAACATACAGACAGATTCCAAGTCAGTAAAACTCTAAATTGTTCCTCGTTGCACCAAACAGAGAAGTGAAGTTCAGTTTATTATTCAAACTGGATAAAGAGTTATCCAAGGAAACCCAGCAGGTGGCATCAAGTGACTAAGTTGTAGCTTTCACTATCCCTGAATGAGGATGTGGCAACACTGAGCAATCACTTGAGTTGTTTACTTCCCTCATACATGCAGTAAGCAACAAGCTGAAAGGAAAACTCTACGTTCACTGGAAGAAACATCTACCAGAACATGGATCAGTGGGAACCAGACAGCCATCTGGGGGGTTGATTCATCCATCTTCCCATAAACTTTGACCTCCAGTCCCTGCTGATAAAAAAAAACATCCACACAGCATCTTGTTGCTACCACCATGTTTTACAGTAGAGATGATGTCTTAAGGCTCCCGGTCGTCAATTTGAGCCCTAAATACCTCCTGCTAGTGTGTTGAAATTATAATGTATGCAGATGACACTGTCATTTCTACACACAAGAATGTGACTAAAGTTATCACATACAATGACAAGCGTTTCTGTTTGGCTTAAATAATCATGCCTCAAATAGTTAAAACTAAAGGATTCTTCCCAATATTTTTTATGTCAAAAGTGAAACTTATGAGTGATTCTTGATTCGACTCTCAGGTTTAAGATGTATGTAGTGGAAGTAAATAATCCTGTGGCTCAACAGGTCGGAGATTCTGTCTGGTTCCTAAAAGAAACTTATTTCATTGAGGAAGGAGACAAGGTTCCTCACAACTTTAAAACTCGAGATAACCTCCATATTTGTTTCCATGAAGTAAAAATAACAGATTTTTAGCAAAAAGTCAACATCAATTCAATGATGGGTCGTGATTATGTACTAAATTTGAATGTTCTGCTTTTTATCAGCTTTTAGTTTGTCCTGTCATTAGATTAACTAGAAAACACATTTACATTGAGTAAATGCATTTGATGAATTTATATTAAACTGTAGGTTTATGCTGTTTTTGCTAACGCACTGATATTTTAATGGATTTATTTTGCATTTATTCATCTTTTGCTCTTAGTAGCATTTCGAACCACAGCTGGGAATCTCTCTGTCGCTGCGAGATGAATAAATGTAATAAATGGATAATGGAAAACTCTTCTGACTCATTGTGTCGTACTGATGGGAACACCACAAATTGTCCAGCTGCTGTTTCACAACCCAGGCAACACAGAGACACTCTGTTATTTCCTTTGCTGTGTTGAAATAGCTGGAAAGCCTCTTCATGTGGAAAAGTAAAGGTGCTAAATGGTCGTTGTCCCCAATCCAGCCGTGTTACTGCAGCGTCATCCGTCTGTTTGCTCGAGATGTTTACGACTCTGGAAGGTGGCAACCGGACAGGAAGGTGTGTGTGATGTGCAGGAAATGTGGGACAGGAGCCTAAATGTGTTTGCTTGTTTTATTGGTTTAGTGACAGGATTACACAGCCTGGATCATGTGGACTGTAGAAGTGTCTGATTTGTTTTATAGAAGGAGGAAAACAAGACTTGCGTTCAACCCTGTCGCTTATTAACTTTTAAAAATTAGCAACAGCATGACAGACCAAACCAGATTCAGGCAACAGATGGGATAGACAGCAAGATATAATAATAATAATATTATTAAAAAACAGAAAGATGTAATAATATAATAACTTCATATTTTCAGGCCCTTTCATGCATTTTTCTAAATTTCAACCTATATAACTGTATAGGAAATAGACGAGGGCGTATTTGCAAATCTATTGCGATGGAACATAGTACAAAAAATAAATAAAGAAATAAAAATAAATTCTCTCTGTTCTTTATGAAGTTCTGTAGTTTTTTACAGCTTCATGTTGCGATTAAAAGATTATAAAACGTGCATCGTGCTGTATTTCACTTTGCCATGTTGTCATTGTCTTCCTCTGTTTAATGCTCAGTGACATGGAAAGAGTAACCCCACATGGATAAATATTTATTAATGAAATGGACAAAAAATAGGTCAGGCTTCCATCAGTTGGAGCCACTCCAACCATTCCACATGGTCAAATTCAGTGCAGATGGAGCAAATGCTTGGTGTGACATGAGATTATTTGTGTTTTTAAATTAGCTTCTACATAAATTATGTTTAAAATATAAATCACACTCATGATGTAGCATGCAGAAATGGAATTAGGTTAAACTGAAGCATTCTTCATCATCTTAAATGGGACACCATTCATATCAACTACAGAAACTCAGAATTGTTAGATTACAGTCTCCTCAGTTATGGCCAAAGTGTTGCCATATAAACCATGCGATTAGAGAGCATATAAACATGCAAATGATGTTTTTGAACACAAAGACCTCAATCTGTTTCCACACACGACTTTAAGAAAGGCCAACATTTCGACTCTCCATGCGGTTAAAGCCAGAGGTCTTCTACAACATGAGCACTAATTCGATTTGCGCATCCGGCTGGGTAAGGACGGGCTTTTTCAAAATGTGGTGACAATGGTTTACGAGCAGACTTTTATTGTCTAAATCCACCTTGATTTTATAACCAACAATATTTATCTACTTGGCTTTATGGGCCTCCGGTGACCTTTGCCCCTTTACCACCGTAAAGGCTTCTTCTGCTCCTTAAAGCAAAAAAAAAAGAAAAAAAAGAAAAGAAAAAAAAAAGGGGGACATTGTGTTAGAAAGCAGACAAACAGGCGATGTTTACAATATTTTGGTATACTTTTTAGGAGTGCTCTTTTTATTTATCCTGCAGAGGATTTCTGTACTAATACACACATTAAGATCACGTAGTGTTGATAAGACACAATTCAAACATTGATTTTCTTTTAGGCTCGTGATTTTTCTTAATGTGGGATGTTTGTCTGGATGGAGTGTGGGAGTTTTTTCCACTCTTCCCTCCCTCTCAGCCGTGCACTGATTGTCACTTTGTAGTTGTTCATTAACTCATATTAGACAGGCAGACTCGCCTCCATCAACACGGAGCGGAGCGGATCTTAGACTCCAGCTGAAGAAACACCAGGCGCTCAGGCGGAAACACTTTATCTCTACAATCTTGCTATTGTTTTTGCTCTCCGAAAACGTTTAAGTGTCAACATCTTAAAAAAAAAAAAAGCTGGTTTTTCTCCTCTTATCTTGATGCCGGAGTGTAAATCAGGAGAATTTCTGCTTCGCCACCTTCTCACTTCTGTTTTTGGATTTTCGCCGCCAGTGGAGAGGCTCAGCTCCGACACGTGTAAAGGCCACCAGTTCACCCGAACCGGCTCGTATTTATTTATTTATTTATTTATTTTGACACTCAAAACCTGGAAGAGGCGCGGATTTGTGAGGACCTGAGGAAAATCTCCCGGATCAATAATGCGCAGCTGGGACTGTTTACTGTACCTGGGAGTGCTGGGAGCGGTGGGACTGGTGGCGGCGGGCCACAAAATGCTGGACGACTGCTTGGCATCAAACCGTAAATACAAAATGAACGTCGTTGTTCTGGAGGACAACAACTTCGAGTGGAGTCGGCCGTTTGTGCAGACGGCCGTGGAGCAAGCTATCGAGAAGGACAGGCAGAAGAACATCGACAATGGTATGGTGAACATAAAAACCCAAACAAACTGGTTTCCAGTAGCTTACAAAACAGCCTAAAACCAAGAACTTTGACATATATTTATTAATTATTTCATAAATAAGAGTTAGTCACTTGATATGAGCTGGAATTGATCTACAAACTGTTAAACGTGACAGTGTACAATCAAAATGGCTGATAATGAATTTGGTGTTTTTGCATTTCATCATCTTCCCTCTGCTTTGCAAAATACTTCAAAAGATTAGCAAACATTTAAAAACCTATTTTATTTTTCTAACTTTTCTGCTTGGAAATACTTCAGAATAAACTTTGTTGTTTTTATTTTTATCATATATAATAAATAATATCTCAGCAAGATTTAACTTACACATGTCCATCAAAATGCATGCTTTATTTTGTGTGTAGAGTACGTTGAGTAAAAGAAAGAAAATGCAAAATATGGGACTATTACTTCAAAAAAAAAAATAGATTTTCCTATAATCTCCTCCAATTATTTTTTATTTATTGAAGATTATTTAATAATTTACACAGGCTAGTTTCAGTTAATACATTTTAAAAATGATTAGAACAAGAAAATTTAGATTAAAATTAAGATATATGCATAAAGCGGTGGAGCTGAAAACACATGAAAGATAAAGAAATCGGTTTAATTTTTCTACCCAGACTATTTAATATTTAATAAAAACTTCAGTCAAATTATCCAGATAAATTTCTGTCTCTTATTTTTTGTGCTTTTAAAATGATTAATCATATTTGCTCAGTTTACTGTAAAACTGTATGTCCGTTGCTGTAGCTAAATGGGAACTTTACATGGATCTGAATCAAGTTTTTAATCCAATAACATTTCAGATTTGTCAAGCTCCAACTCTTGTTTCTTTCTCTTTTTTTTATGTTTTTCACACATGTAAACCCATACCATTAATTTTTCATATTTTAATGCGATCGAAGGAGTTCAACTTTGTGGATGGATTTAAGTTTAAGTACAAAATACACATTTATTGACGTCTGATCATCAGATTTATGACAAGTTGGAATAATCCTACCAAAAGGGGAAGCGTTGCAGGGTGGACATCACATCATGTGTGGCCTTTAGCTCACATATTCATGTATTTGTTCACTGATTAATTCTGTTCAGGGTAGCAGAGTATCTGAAACTTTTCCCAGAATTCACTGGTTAAACGCATCAGCTCACGACTGCATGCTCCACCTGCACTTAGAACAAACAAACGTAGCTCTGTTTGCACGAACCTCTTGGTTTTAATAGAGTTTTAGCAACTATGCCACACATTACTGTCGCCATCGTGTTAATTTTCAGGTTAAAGATTATTCATCAGATCAAAGCTGCTGATGGTGTTTCTTATCTTCTAATACATTCAAGCATATCTAAGATCTTGCTTTATGAGGGTTTAACTTAAGCACATTTTGTTGATTCTCCCGCTCATTATGTTGCTCATTTTATATAGTTCATATCACAGTTTACAGTGCTCTGCTGCGTCAGGACAGGGCGACTTACTTTTGTTACCATATCATTTTTATTTATCAGTGAGGCTGGATGTAAATATTCATTATTCCATAAATATTTTGACTTGGCTAAAATGAGAGAGTCTTCATTAGGGCAGACAGAACCTCTGCACAGTGTAGCATGAGATTAGATACTTTCTATTTTTGGATTATTGCTGCAACGTTGGAGTAGCAAATTCTACCTTACTGCTGTAATAATTGCACAATAAATGATGTCTCAATAGCCCTTAATAGGTAATCTTTTAATAGCATTTATTACATCTCCTGATGAACTGAAATGCTCCAGCATGCAAAGACGGAATGAAATCGACTCACCAATACGTTCCATGTAAACCTACAACCAGTATGAACTCTAATAATAGTAATGTGAGATTTTGGAGACGATACAAAGACAGCAGCAGCAGCAGCTGATTGGTCCACAATTACACGCAGAAAGGAGACATCATATGATCTGGATAATATATTGATTTACAAAATTTGACAAATACGATGCCATCCAGACGACAGCCCACAAAAACTTTGCTTGTATTTAAAGCAGTGAATAAATTTTTGCAGCATCCGATGGGGTTTGTAACACGCAGCTCAGTTGTGGAGAAATCCTCTGAACGCTGGCAATTATAAGACACACCGCTTTGATTCTACAATCCCAGAAACATGAACTAAAAAAAACATGAACAAACATGAACATAACAAATACATGATGTAAAAAGAATATGATCCAGTTTAAGCATTAATACGCTGGTGTCCTTGTTTCTCCACCATCCTAACATAACGGCCTAACTCGGCTGTTTATCACATTTCTTACAACGTTGAGCGTTTCGTTGTCGATAACGGCTAATCAGTGGCATACTTTCCGAGAGAAACTACAGGCAAATAGTTTATCTCTGGGTGGTAAAAGTCGGTCTAATCTAATCTTTAATAACCCCGGGAGAGCAATAAAAGAAATTTAATATTATTATGTCTTATCTGTTTTGCATGACTCAAGACCTGGACCTCGTTTTGACGGCCAACTACAACGGGTTCAACACCACCGTGTACAACCGGCAGGGCTGCGGCAGCAGCACCTGCGAAGGAGTGGCGATACTCAAGAAGCTGGATGTGAGTTTGGTCAAATGTGTTCAGAGGAAATTTACTTTTGTTTTTTTTTTTTCTTTTTTTAAATGCGGTGCACTTGTTAGGGTTCAGATATTCCCAAGTCAGTGAGGTGGAAGTGTCAGGCCGCTGACACTTGGGTTTTATTTGGAGACCATCAATAGTGACAGGATCTGAACCACAAGTTCCCCTTTTGCGTTTTAATTTTATTACAGCGAGATTAGCTTTTGGCTGTATATCTGCCGCCGCTGCCAGAGCAAACGGTTGCCGTGGCGCTCATTGTGCACAAAGATCAGCGTCCTGCTCTCAACGCAGCCGCATGGCGCAGGATCTGGAAGCTCAATAAAACGACCTGCTTCCTTCACAACCAACTTCAGATTTATAATGAAATATGAATATTTAAGAGTTCAGGGGAAGAAAAGTTGCTGTGTTACGCTACGAGTCTATTTCAGATTTGGAGTTTTAATTAGTTTTATTTACATGTAGATTATTTGAAACCGCCAGAAATAAAAACATAACAACAAACTCCATGTCTTACATTGCAACAAAAAGACCGGCCACTGTTAATATGAAGCTGGGTCTTTTTACATACAGCTGTGAGGTCATGTTTATCAGAAACTTTTTAGAAAATAATGATTCATGCAATTTCTCTATTTTTTGGGGCAAACTACAAACTACCTGCCTGTTGTAATTTGCATGCAGAAAACAGTCCAACCTATAGAGAGCAAAGAGTGCAAAACAAAAATATCAGCAAATCTTTAGGATTTTTTTCACATCTCATACAAATTTTATTGGAGTTTTTTATGAACGATCAGCACAGAACAAAAAAGTGAGAGAAATGTGATACTAGAGGTGGGCGATATGGACGTAAGGCTTTATCATAATATTTTGTGATAATGATAAAAGCGATGATAAAAAGTTTTTGCTCATTTTTTTGCACAGCAATCACATCCCATAAATATAAATACTGCTCTTAAAATCATTCCCATTTGTAATGCGCTTCATTAGGACACCAGTCACATGAGGAAATGTGATTTTCTTCCACTAAACTGCACACAATAACAGCATTTAATCACATTATCAGATTTATTTGTCTTTCTTGATTGAACAAACAGTGAAGAAAACAGTAAAACAACAATTTCGACAATAAACATTAATTGGAATTTATTGTGACGATGATATATCAAAACTCTCATCACAATAAGAAATTTATCGCGGTAAATGATAAACGATATGATACGTGACACACAGTTTTCTACATTTTAATAAAGCTTTTCCTCTTTAAGTGCAACTGGTTTCACTGGATTTTATTTAGGAGTATCAGAGAGTTGGGGGCTGAACTGCAAAGCGTCCAGTTCTGGTTTTTACCAGTAAAAATGTAGAAAACTATATATCATGTTCATCCACTTCTCTGCTCCGCACTACTTTGTGTAAGTACAGCTAAATTTTAAGTAATTACTGACTTAATACGAGCTCGTATATCTTACTGAAAAGTTATTTGTAAGTTAGTTTTATCTTAATTCAAGTTCACTAAGATATCAACTAGAAACTAGACCAAAAATGTTTGGTAAAATTCAGAGTATTTGCAGTGAAATGTTGAGCATTGTTTCCAGGGAGTGAATTATCGACAGACTTTTAAACCCATTTGTGATCAACATTCAATCGTTTTGTGCTGTAATGTGTTGCAGCACAGCAATGAAGTTGGATGCGTCATGCTGGGACCTTCATGTACTTTCGCCACCTTCCAGTTAGTGGAGTAAGTACAGCTAAAGGTTTTCTCTGACCAAACACATCTTCTCAGTCCACTTTAACACTCACCCTCTTCCACAGCGAGGAGATCGGCTTGACCCTGAGCATTCCCATCATCTCTGCTGGCAGCTTCGGCCTCTCCTGCGACTACAAGCCCAAACTGACCCGCACTTTGCCTCCGGCTCGAAAAATCATCGATTTGTTCCTCAACTTCAAGACCGAGGAGCTGAGATTTAAGCCCGAGTGGGAGAAATTCTACGTGTACAAGAAACAAGTGAACAATGCGACCGAAGACTGCTTCTGGTGAGCCGCTGGGAATTTAACCCGACTTCACTTTTACCTTCCTCTCCATCATCTTCGTTTTTCTGCTTTTCCAAAAAAAAGGTACATCAACGCGCTGGAGGCGCCGTCTGCGAGGTTCGCGTCCCAAACTCAGAGGGTGATGGTGCGGGAAAAGAAGGACCTGCAGAACATCATGAAGACTTCAAAACGCAACAGCAACAGTGAGTTTATTATTATTATTACTTTGTTTTTTTAACAATATTAATCTACCATGAAACAGAAAAAGCTAAGAAAAATCTACAAAAAGGGAAATGTTTTAAAAATGTTAAGATATTTTTTTCTATTTGCACAGATCTGAACCATTTTCTTTTAAATCTTGTAATTTTGTGAGAATAACTTTTGTTTTATTTTATTTTGTTTTAGAGTGAATTTGCTGCATTGTTCTTGTCGGGCAGGTGAATAATCAGAATGTAGGTGGTGAACAGGTTTTTTTCTTTCAGTTATTATTTTATGTGGCGGCCCAGAAGAAATTTCTTTAATCAAGAGCGACGTGGACCAGATTCACCCAGACACCTTGTTCATTCTGCTTGATCTTTATAAGTAAGTTCACTCTGAATTTTGAACAATCGAAGGACAAAGAAAAACAAAAAGTGATGCAAGACATTTTCCCCGGGGTATGACCTTTTTTTTCCTCAATCTAGCCCTGAATATTACATCAATGAAATGGCCCACGAATGGATGCAAGACGTCCTGGTCGTCACTCTGCCGCAGAGGAACTACAGCTACAACTCAAACTCCTCATACAACGACATGGTGAGCGGATATCCAACGGAGACCAGACGGTGAAACCGGTTTGAAAATGTTGTTGATTAGTTTGATTTTTTTTGTGGGCAGATAAATGACTACATGGCTGGATACCATGACGGAGCTCTGCTCTTTGGACAAGTGCTTAGAGATCGGTTGATGAGCAAAAAGCTTGGCAGGAAGTCTGAAGACGTGAATCACAACCCGTTCGCAAACGTGACTATCGAGGGTGAGCCGCACTGTCAGGAGATCAGACGAATAACATCAAGACAAGGAAATACTAACTCTAAACTAAACACAACTGGTTAAAGAAACAATTAGTAACCAGGCAACAGCCATAATTAAACCTGATTAAAATACAAATGACTGTCTGGAGCTTACAGTCTTTTAGAGGCTGAGTGACGAAGGACTTTACTGCCAATCTTTTACCTTGGAGGGTGTAAAAGAGGAGAGTCAGAAGTGAGACAGACTCTGTGATCAGCCGACTTCATCAACATCCACGGCTCAGCTGTGACTCGCAGAATTAAAACCATAAATTTATCAAATCTTTGGACGATTCAATAAATGGGAGTTCAGGCTCCATTTTACCTGCATGAGTATAAAACAGCAGAAAATAGTATTTATTATTATTAGAATAAAAAAAGTTATTCCAAACTGTTTGTTATTCTAATCTGATGAGATGTTTATTAATTTGGCCTGAATTTTGTGACCATTCATTCATTCATTCATTCATTCATTCATTCATTCATTCATTCAGTTATTCCCTAAGGCAGTGTCTTGAATGGTGGGCGTGGCTTATGAATGAAAGCGTAATCTGACCTTTGACCCTTTACAAAAAGAATGATTACTATCAGCTGTTTGGCTTAATGAGCTGAACGTTTAATGTCCTCCAGTTTATGATCCATAATGAAGTTCATCATCTACTTTTTCACATGTTTTACGGCAATTTTGCGACAAATCCTGTGATTTTTGGCAAGTTCCTCTGCATTCGGTTGCACTTAAAAGTTTCAGATCGTCAAACAAGTTTTGGCATCGGACGAAGATTTTTAAAATCAGGGTTTAATTTTTTAAAGACAAAAGCTGAACAAACCAAACTGGGAAACGGGGATCACACTCTAAGCCAAACGCTGGCGACAATTGTCGTCAAGTGTTTGAGAAAAAAGCCTTTTTTTATTCTTATTTTCATTCTGCCATATTAGATCATATTAGAGAGTATCCAGAAGCAGATTTACGTACCGACTTTGACTCCAGAGACTCTTTTTGTTTGTGTGTTTGTTTTTAAACTGTTCAGAGGTGTGCTGTATTTGTTTATTGCAGTTTAATAGTGCATGTTTATGTGTTGTTGTTGGCGCAGGTATGGGAGGACACGTTGTGCTCGATAAGCACGGAGACAGAGACGTGAACTTCTCCTTTATTTACACGTCAGTGAAAACCGGGAAGGTGAGCTCAGGGTTGGTTTACCAGCCAGCGCAGACAAAACAACAGGAGCACGTGTTTTGATTTCTGGTTTCTCGTCTCACACAGTATGAAACTCTGCTAGTGTTCGATTCATCACAAAACAGAACCATTGAAACCCACCCGAACCCGGCTCTGGGCTGGAAGGGCCAACTTCCTGACGATGAACCGGAAAATCCAGAAGGTAAAGAAAGTGTTAAAGTTTCTAGAGCAAAAATCTGAGCTCACTTGAAATAAGACAAAACGAACTTACAAGTAACATTAACAATGCACAATTATGCAAACAGATCAGTTATTTATTTTACTTTTGACTTTTTCTATAATATGCTTTCCAACCTGAATCGTACAGGAGAAATGTAACATCACATAAGAGAAGTCGGAAATTATTCCTCATGGTCTCATTTGACGTGAAAATGTTTCATTGTCGCTGTATAACATCGTACTGCAGGGTTATTTCAGCAGCTGTTAAAGATCTACGTCTTGTTTAACTAATGTGTGTTTTTCTTCAGATTTAGGTACACAGGACGTGATCGTGATCGTTTTGGGTGTCAGCGTTGTCGTGGTGACCGCCATCGCTCTCATCTTCTACAGGTAAACACCGGAAACGTTTCCCGTCTGTAAACGCAAACGCCTCCCGCTCTCCTTTCTTTGAGCCTCTCTGAGCGACTACAGAGATAAACTACAAAAAAAAAAAAAAGACATTTTGTGATTGTGCACCACTTGACTGAACCCCACTGTTTGTCTGTGAACGCCGCCAGGCAGAACAGGAAGGAGCGTCAGATGCAGAAGAAGTGGTCCCACCTCAGTCCGCACATGATTGGTCCTCTTGATGAGAAGGAAGTCTCTCTGAAGGTCAGGACTGTCGTCCAGTAACAAACTGAACCTCTAAACTGGCATTGGTGTTTTATAAACAAACATCAATGCCAGTGAAAAGAGACATAAGGAATCTTTATCATGTAGAACGGCTGCAAGTCGAATTTTTAACTCTTCTTCACCAACTATAAGAGACTCTGGCGACTGTTTAGTCAAACCCAGTAAACAAGCCATGAGGTCACAATGCAATCATCTGGACTTTGAAACCCACTGAGAACAACTGAGAGACGGGCAGAAAGTCCAGCAGCGACTTTTTGTTGTTCACACCAGCAGCCTGGGCCAGAATGTAGCGGCAGTAACCCAGGGCTGCAGCTGTTGGGGGGCTCCAAAGGTTTTTCCTTTGTTTTTCTTTTCTTTTTTTTTTGCATTGTGAAACATTGTATGACATATAAAATTTTTTTGCACAATTGAAAATGTTGACTATATAGTAGATTTATTTTGGGAACATGAAGACTACCTATTAATGTAGCCATCTGTCCGTCCATTTGCAATAGTAAAATTATTATTCTGCACATGATCCATATTAAAAAAAAAAAGTTAATTTGTTACATGTTACATTTGCTTGACATGACAACTTATTAAACTTTACTTGGATAAATTAAATTCAGTTACTTATAACAAATTTAAAAAATTTTCTTTTATAAAATTGGATTGCATGTTTTTCTTTTTCATTGTTCTGTAGAATGGTTCAGATAACATTCATGTGTTAGAATGGTCTAGTCAAAGTTCAGACCCTAATCCAATTGACTTGAATGGGTAAAAATTGATTTACGTAGTTCGTTTTTCTTTCCCGGTGTGTAGCATCTATTAAGTTAATGAATGTGGGAATCCTTTCATAATAATCTGTCCGTTTAAAATCCGTGTTTGTTGTTTTTGGAAACAGATCGACGACGATAAGAGGAAGGACAGCACTTACTTCAGACAGCGGGGCTGCTACGACAAGAAGGTAATTTTATTCCTGCTTCCAGAAATCCACAAGTGCATTGCAAACAATTAGTTGTATGTTTGTTTAAAATCCTTCCCAGCCTGTGATCCTGAAGGAGCTGAAGCATGCAGAAGGAGATTTCACCGAGGAGCAGAAAATTGAGCTCAACACTGTGAGATCCTTTGAGTTTTGTTCAGAAGCTTCTGCTAAAACACAGTACAGACATTCATCTATGCCACATATTCTGATGTTACATCTGTTTGTGTTGCAGCTGCTGCGGATCGATTACTACAACCTGACCAAGTTCTACGGCACAGTGAAGTTCGAGTACGGCGTCTTCGGGGTGTTTGAGCTCTGCCAGCGGGGATCCCTCAGGGTAGGACCAGACCCACCCTGCCTCTGGTTTCACCTTTATTTGCCACCTTTTTCTGTGTTTTATCGCTCTATAAATTCTTTAGTTGTATTTCAAAAACACAGTCAGTGTCAGTCATTGAGCTCAGCAGAACTGGATGAAAGAAAGACGGATTTTAAATTTATGAAACGACGGAAAAAATGTGTAGAATGCCTTCATATAAATACTTTTTTATTATTATTGTAGTGACGTGTTCTCAAATTAAAGAGTTTGACCTTTAATTTGAATGTGAAAAAAATAAATCCATATTAAGAAATAATTGTTTTTAATAACATAATGCCCTGAAGGTAAAAGGCGGTAGTGCAAAGTATTAACAGCTTGATGACATTGATACATGTAACTAATGTCATTTTGGAATAATAGAACAGAATAATAATGTAATTATCCCTTAGTGGAGAAATTTGTGTGCAAATTGACACAAATTAAAGCTACAAGATTCATACAAGATTAAACATAAAAGAAAAGAACTAAAGAAGATAATACTGAGGAACATTTTTTTTACTTTGATGTAATTTGTCAGTACACAAATAAAATCTGATTTGTTTTGACTGATAGAATAATATTTAAGCTCACAACTTTTATCTTAAAAGTTCTAGTTATGGGTGTTTAGAGTTTAAAGTCCAGACGGCCACTTGAATAGCTATGGAGGCCAGATACACAGGTGAGTTTGACACCTGTGTAGGACAAAAATAAAACCGCAGAGCTATTAAAAATAGCTTTCTAAGACTGAAGGAAATGTGTGAAATTTGTGCAAAAACAACAAGACGTTTTTAAAAGAATAAGGAAAAGTTTTTTTTTTTAAAAAAGACGATGTTAATGTTTTTTTTTTGTTTGTTTGTTTGTTTTACCACAAAATAAATATGTTAACCTCTTATACCCTCAGGGGGTATAAATAAATTTAAACTTAACATTTTGGGCAAAACCTTTATGCGGAATAGTTTTTGAAAGATCAAAGCCTCTTTTAGCGGATAATAAAAAATAAAAAAAAATTTAAAGGCACGTGGAGCCTTTGTTTACAGAGCGAGCCGAGGTCGTGGCAGCTGGACCCACCGGTGGGTCCGTCGGGTTCTAGGGGTTAAACGTAGAGGTTGTTTCTAAAAGATTTTTTTAATGTGAGATTATGTTCCACAGTAAAAAATAAATGCATCTTTTACCCAGGATGCCATTAAATGTAGTCGGTGCTGTTCATGTTTAGCACAGCCAGGAATTAACTTTTGATGTTTCCTAGAATCAGCAGCTAAAACCATTTCTGTCCTCGTTGCTCTGATCTCACTTCCTGGATCCTGACACACATCCTGTTACTCAGTGGCCTTATAACCACACTGCTCCTAATAACCTTATTGCCTCCTTTATGATTTATGATTGCCTCCTCTGTGCAGCCCGCTAATGGTTAGCGCACACTATCTGAGGTTTACACACACACACACACACACACACACACACACACACACACACACACACGCGCGTGCGCAGAGTGTCTATTAAGTGTTCCAGTTTTTTCCACTCACCTAGCAGAGGCTGTGAGCTCAAAGATAAAAGCCATAAAACATAAACTCAATCTTTGCTTGTTTATTATTTTTTCTTCTTGCAGTACATCCTCAATGACAGGATATCCTACCCAGACGAGACCTTCATGGACATGGAGTTTAAAATATCCGTCATGTACGACATCGCGAAGGTAACATTAACATTACCTGGTGTCACGTTGAAAACTTTTGTTTCAGATTTGTGTACAACTGAGCATTTTTGTCATGTACTTGATGTGACGTTTACTCAACAAATTAAAAAAAAAAAGATGCAGCACCTTCAACCGTTTTCAGCATTAATTTAAAATAAAGTATTTTATGAATGTTAACACAACATGACATCTTGAAGGTTATACTACATTACATTTTGTCTCATTTCAACCACAAACTTTAATGTTTCTTATTGGAATTTTATGTGAAACACAAAGTAGTGAAGCAACTTCAACTCTGACGAAACGCCTCCCCACAGCATGATGCTGCCAACACCATGTTTGTTTGTAGGGATGTTGCGTTAAAGGTGATCTGCACTGTCAGTTTTAGTGTTGTTGAAATTGAGGCACAGGTGGACTCAGTTTTCTAATTAGGTGACTTTTAAAGGAATTGGTTGCAAAGGGTTTTATTTAGGGGTATCAGAGTTGATGGGACTGAATAAAATGCGTCTTTCGGGTTTTATTTTGAAGGGATAAACCTTTTAAACTCTTTTTTTTATTCCACCTTATAATTTCACACTACTTTATGTTGGTCTGTTTGCATAAAATCCAGCTAAAACACAGAGGCTTGTGGTTCCTACTGCAGCAAAATGTGAACAAAAGTTTATTAATGTTTGCTGCAAAGCTCTTAAAACATCAAATCTTTTTCACCCCCATCCTTACAGGGCATGTCGTACCTGCACTCTAGCAGCATTCCAGTCCACGGTCGCCTCAAGTCCACCAACTGCGTGGTCGACAACCGCATGGTTGTCAAGATAACAGACTTTGGCTGCCACACCATCCTGATGCCAGGCAGAGGTGATTGTTGCCCTCTGACCCTTCGTCCTAAACCTGAGAGTATCGGGCACTCAGCCTCTCTCCGTCGCTGCCTTTCAGATCTTTGGACGGCTCCGGAGCATCTCCGCAAAGACGGCGTGTCGCAGAAAGGCGACGTCTACAGCTACGGCATCATCGCACACGAGATCGTTCTGAGGCAAATGCCGTTCTACACCCGCTCCTGCTTTAACACCGCAGGCAAGTCGCCGCTAAAACGCTCCGCTTGTTCATTTTAGTTAAAAGATTTAATTTAGCTTATTTCTCTGTGTGTGTGACTGAGCTCCTATTAGTATTTACGTTCCTCTTCTGTAATCTCTCAGAAAAACTGCACAGAGTTCAGTATCCCAGAGGAAACGGCTTCTTCAGACCAGACCTCTACTTTGAGGGAATATCAGACAAAGAAATTGAGGTAAACATCACATTAACAAGCTGTTGTTTTAAAGCAGAGTGATTATCCATAGCTTGACAGAACTATGAAAACCCTTTATCTTTTTTAAATGATCTCACATTATTTGGGTTTCATGATATAGACCAAAACAAATTAGTGGATAATTACAAAGTTGTTTTTAATTCAAATAATGACTCTGAACAAAGCTCTCTTCATCTGAGGGTAGCCTTTAAAGAACAATTATTTATACTGTAGTGAGACTTTATTGACTAGTTAAATGACCTTTGAAGAAATTTAGTTCCAGTAGATTTTATTTAGGGCTGTCAAAGTGAAGTAAACCACTAAACTTCATAATTATTGGTCTGTCTTTCTTATAAAACCCAAATGAAATACACAGAGAGGTTTGTGATTGTAACGTGACAAAGAGTAAAAAGTTCAAGGAGTATCTATAATCTTGCTTTGCACTGTAAGTGTTATAAAAATAGCCTGTGTTTATCAGCTCCAGCTGAATAAATGACCCATTATTCTGCCTCCTGTGTGCCTGTGAACGCAGCTCTACATGCTGATAAAGAGCTGCTGGGATGAAGACCCTGAGCGAAGGCCAGACTTCAAGAGGATTGAGTTAACGCTGGGAAAGATCTTCAGGTACGTCAACACGTCTTTACATCATTTTAAAAACATTAAATATGGCTGAAGGTTACGTTCCAAAGTCAAATTTTATTTTATTTTTTTGCTTTTATTTCCACAGTAACTTGCACAACCAGGCCACGGAGACGTACATGGACAACCTGATCCGCCGGCTGCAGATGTACTCCAGGACTCTGGAGTGTTTGGTGGAGGAGAGAACGGCTCTGTACAAAGCCGAGAGGGACCGAGCGGATCGCCTCAACTTCATGCTGCTGCCTGGGTACGGCCATTTACTGAAAAACTCTGGAACAAAACCAGAGCAGGTCAAAAGCTGGAAAAATGATTTCTGCAACTTTTCCTTTGTTTTATGACACCTGGAGACAAAATAAAGTCGCCATATTTTCTCCTAAAACTAAATACATAGTATTATTACTGACTGTGTCTTTATTGACTGGTGACATGGTCACACACATGCAGAATGTCTACATGCTACAAATCTTCACATTTAAGCTGAAAATGATAAGTTCCTCTCCGTGTGTTTGGCTAGTCCTGTGGTGCGTTCGCTAAAGGAGACGGGAAGAGTGGAACCCGAGCTGTTTGAGGAGGTCACCATCTATTTCAGCGACATAGTGGGCTTCACCACCTTGTGCCACTACAGCACCCCCATGGAGGTGGTGGACATGCTGAACGAGATATACAAGAACTTTGACAGCATCCTGGATCACCATGACGTCTACAAGGTAGCTCAGTGCAACAGCAGACGGGTGGGAGCGATCCGGTTCTAGGGTATACGTTTCTTGATCATTCATTGGTCCCAAATTTGTGGAGAGATACGGTCAAGATTGAAAAAAGCCTGATTTATTTTCCCTTGAGTGAATGTTTCCCTTTGGCCTCAGGTTGAGACGATAGGAGATGCCTACATGGTGGCGTCAGGGTTACCCAAGCGAAATGGCGACAGACATGCGGTGGACATCGCCCACATGGCCCTCGACCTCCTGTCGTTTGTTGGGACTTTTGAGTTGCAGCACCTGCCGGGGATTCCTCTGTGGATTCGCATTGGAGTGCATTCAGGTACCAAACACTCCTGATTCTTCTACCTAACTACCTACAAAAGCATCAATAAATATCAATGCATTTGAAAACATGATTTGCTGTAGTTGCTGTGTGCAGCTTAGTTGCACAAATCAAATGTTTTTTGTGAGACTTGGTGTTGTTTTACAAATAGGAATGTTTCTCAAGAGCATCATGTGTTTGTTGGGTTGTGATTGCTGCATCATGCAGTCACGGCCTACGGTTACCTAAAAAAGTTCCATAGATATTGTGATAAACTTTAAGTCCATGTTGCTCATCCCTGATCTACGTCCAGGTCCGTGTGCAGCCGGCGTGGTCGGACACAAGATGCCTCGCTACTGTCTCTTTGGAGACACGGTGAACACGGCGTCTCGCATGGAGTCCACAGGCCTGCGTAAGACGAGACGCACACGTGAAAACATCCAGATAAAAACTTTTAGAAAGAAGCAGATCTCTAAATCTGACAAGCGGTTTCCACTTTCTCCTCCAGCTCTGAGGATTCATGCCAGCCAGTCCACAATCAACATCCTGCGGAGGACAGACTGCCAGTTTGAGTTTGAAAAAAGAGGAGAGACGTACCTGAAGGTGAGATGATTCGTTTTTACTCTTAGATCCACACATGTACCAAACGTTGCATTTAAACTTGGAGTTTGTCTGTGTTTTCCTGACTCTCAGGGTAAAGGGAAGGAGATGACCTACTGGCTAACAGGTGTCACAGGAAGAACCTACAACCTGCCCACACCACCGACGGCGTGAGTCGAGCCTCTACTACGTTTACGCCAAACATTCAATACGTACGAGGGTCATGATGATGATCTGTCTGTGTTTGTCTCAGGGAGAACTTCCAGAGGCTCCAGCAGGACCTGGCAGACATGATCGTGTCCAGCCTGGAGAAGCACCGAGCCGGAAGAGAGGGCTTCGAGAAGAGGAAGACCTTGTCCACCAGAGTCCGCTGGAGAGACACCAACGGCAGTCTGAGGAAGGACGGCCCGCCAGAGTACTTCCACCTGGCCGTCACCGACAACCCCAGCACGTTCCTGTGACGGAGCGCAGAGGAGATTTCTGGGAAAGACTTTTTAAGCCCAGCATTTGGGACTGAACGCCTGTTGGGACCGTTCTGCTGAGTCAGAGTGACGGTGCCGAAGCAGCAGGTGGGTTAACAGTGACGTCATTTCTACAGGTCTCTGCCCAGGTCACAGTCCTCCAAGGTTGAGAGAGCAGCAGGTACTAATGGCTATTACTGTAAGACCTTTAAGCACTGGAATATATTTCACTCCAAACTGATTTGTACAAAGTTTTGCAGTCTTCATTTTCTCTTCTGAGCCAATACTTTGCACTAGATTCATAACATAATTATTATCTAGACTTTAGCTTGAACTTTATGCAATCTGAAACTAAAGTCATTTTTCAGCAAGAAAAAGGGACGAGACGAAAGACGAGGGGGAAACGGTAGCTTTTTGTTCACTTTTAAAGTGTTCTTACTTTTTGTTGTCTGCAGGATTCATTGCAAAGTATGACAAATTATTTACCGTGTAAATAAGCTTTGTTTGCTGCAAACAACAGTGGATCTGCATTCTCTTGCTAATTTAGTAGCTACATTTGCAGAAGTCGAAGTTCTATATGTAAATGTCTGACTGGAACTAATTGATATAATAAAAACACAGAACAACTAAACCACTCACCCTCTGCAATATAGTATAAAGCTGAAGGCAATTTCAAACAAATTTCTCTCGAATATTACAAAGATGGCCACCGAGTGAGCTTTTATCTTTGCAGCTGTTGCCAGGTTTATCTTATAAAACGCCAAGTGAGCGCACATCCATTGTTTTCTGTCTTGGCACATCGATGCTACCTTGTTTTTAAAACATCTGATTTGTTTTTGTGATGATTTTTATTTTGTGTTTTATTAAATAAAGATTTTCAGTGTGGCGCAAAAATTGAAGCATTTTGTGTTTTATGTTGCATTTTTTTTAAACTGTATATTCTGTACAAACTGCTGCAGTTTCAAGACACAAAACATTTTACAACCATTGTAGAAATATAGAAAGTGATATGTAATTCAGATCATATCCAAAAACTCTAAAAAATATGGAGAATAACAAGTATTTAAAGGTGAATGACACATTTTTAGGCTTCGATTACTTGGGGAAAACTAAGCTGCATCCTGGAGTTTTTGCTTTTTGTCCAGGAATGAAAAACAGCTTTATGTAGATCTATACTGAAAACATTATAAGTAGACAGAAACACAGATTCACCTCACACAACTCTACACAGTTTTGGCAGTGACTAACGCCGTGCCTCCCAGCTCGGTGGCAGGAAGCGGGACTCTGTGGTCGTCCCTGCAAACGCCGAAGCCGTCCTCACATTTTGGGTTGGGCTGGTGCATCGGGCGACAGGAGCCATCTGAGACTCCCTGAAGGTCCTGACCGTTTTCCTCCAGTTGGGGCGCGTGAAACTCGACTGCTGGTTCTGTTTTCTTCAGAACCTCCAGGACCGAATCCTCTGCAACACCTAGATAAAAATAAATATGGAGAATTCGTACAGTTTCATGTCTCTCGTGTAGGTTTTACTTCATGGTTTTACTCCGTAGTTCTCTACTCAACTTCTTATGAAGTTTGTGCATGTTGTGGGGAAACAATCCCTCAGCATGATGCTGCCACTGCCAAGTTTCACTATGGGTGATGTATGCTGGCAGCAGCTGAAACCGTCCTAAAAGCTAAATTGTTGTCCCTTATAACGAGGTACTAAACTTTTTCTGTGTCCAGGTTTGCACTGTTGTCATGGTAACATACTCCTCCAGAAATACCACAGCCATCTTTGCTGCTTCTCAGATGAAGGCAGTCCTCATATGGCCTGTCAAGGCTAGGTGGACGGCTATGTTTTTCTAAGTTTGTAGTATTTTTTGTCTTTTTTAACTCTTTATTTTCAGATTGTTCATTAACACAGTCAGATACAAGACAACACTAACGTTACACACCAACAAGCGGTTCGTCATATGAACATCCAACAAGGATAAGAACAAAAACCATCTGTGATTTATAAAAACAAAATATCCAGATGCACTCACTGAGATCTGAGATCTTACATCATAGCAACAGTAGCATAACACTACTCTGAATGATAACCTGTTAACATATTCAATGTTCTGCAGTACTTTTCTACTTTTAAACTGTATTAGACAGTGGCGTTTACAAATGGAGGATGAGTGAATACAACTGATGCTGGACTCTCATCAGTATTCTCTGTATTCCCTAAAAAAGAAGAGGTTGGAATAAAAATTGCAAACCAAATATTTCTGATTCTTATTTGAGATCAAGACTTTTTAAATAAATCACTCTAAACACTCCCCTCGCCTCGGCCAATCGTCCGAACAAAGTCGCGTTTCACAGCAGCTAAATGAGGTAACGCGTTTATCTGCATTCCTGTTTTTCTCGTGTGCAGAGGAACAAATAGAAAACCTCTTCAGCGGGAACAAAACGAAACTGTCGTGCCTGGAGCCTCCTCTGTCCACTTTTAAGTTGTTTCCAGATTATTGAATTAAGCCCGCAATCATATTGCCATATTTATAACACGAAGCACAAAACCCTCCTGGCGGGTTTGGACTCTGAGGGCTGCTGCAGCTGCTGATCTCTGCTCACATGGGAGACGCTGCAGCTGCTTTCGTCAGCAAGGATATGCAGATTTTAACTGACTTTCTGCACACTGTACGGTCTCTCTTTACATTCTTTACTTTACTTTGCACAACACTGAAAATCTTACCAAGTATTTTTGGTCTACTTTCTACTGCAAATCTCTCAGCAAACTTTAAATAAGACAAAACTAATTTAAAAGTAACTTTTCAGCAAGATATAGGAGCTTGTTTTACAGCAATTATTCCTTTATACTGATTAAAAACGTACTAGTTCCTGTGGCAGATTATTTCACTTATAAGACATTATTTCCATGATACAAGAGAAATAATAGTGGTACTATACCTTTTCCAGCAATATAAAGTAATTATTAACTTAAAACAAGCTAATATGTCTTTTTGAAAAGTTATTTGTAAGCAGAGGTGGGTGGATCTCCCCAAAAATGTACTCAAGCATGAGTACTTCAACATATTTTTACTCTAGTAAAAGTAGTCGTTCAAGAAATTACAGAAGGGTAAAAAATTATTTTGGTAAAAAGGCTACTTAATTACTGAGTAACTGATCAAAAACATCAATCATTTAATATTTAAAAATGACATCATCAGGAAGACCGGAATGTAAACTTATGTAGGTATTATGCTGGTATTTTAAAGACCAAAATGAAAATAATTCATATAAATAAAAAAAATAACAAAACTAGGCAAAAATAAATATATTTCCACCTACATTTCTTTCAATGTAGAACTTATGAAGCTTTAAGAAAAACTGCAGAGAGTTTCTGTGTCTGGTTAGTTTTTGGTTAAAATAAACTTGTTTTTCACTCAGTTACTCATAGTGAATCCAGAGCATTTACTCCAGTTAAAGTAGCGATACTTCATAACAAAATTACCCAAGTAAAAGTAAATAGTACAGCATAGTAAAGATACTCCTAAAGTTATGCAATTTTTCTTTTTTTGTTTTGTTTTACAAAAATGTTACTGAATTAAATGTAGTTACTAAACCAATTAACCTGACAGTCATGTTTTTGGACTGTGGGAGGAAGCCGCAGTACCCGGAGAGAACCCACCATGCAGAAAGACCCCGGGCCAGGAATCGAACCCAGAACCTTCTTGTTGCAAGGCATTAGCTCTACCAACTGCGCATCCCTTTTTAAGTAATATTCAAATTTATTGCATATGACTGAAAATAATTACTAAGGTAATTATTTAATTTAAGGTAAAAAACATGGCAGAATAATTCTAAATTTAAAAAAATAATAAATTTATAGAAACACTGCAAGAGTTATTTTACTTAACAACTTAATAAGTTGAACAAACCAATAACAGTAGTTGTTCCAGTTTCATTTTTTACCAAAAACTACATGTTCACATATTAATAAAAAATGTTTAAATTAATGAATAAATGTATTTTTATATAGTTTTCCCTCCTATCTTGATGTACTATTGTGGAGGCAGTTTTTATTTGCCCTGCACCACCAACAGATGTGAGCTGAAACCAGAATAGACGGTGAGGCAGCAGTGAAGACCCAAGAGACGCCTGAGGAGGAGAGAATAGAAACGGTGGAGTTTCTACTGTGATGAGCGTCACACTTCATCACCTGCCTGCTGCCATCTTGTTTCCTCAAGAAGACTCTCAGAGGCCCCCCTTCCCGCCTCACTGAGAAAGTCATTTAAAAAAGTATGATGCCTGCTAAAAATGTCTTGTGTAGAATATCTTAAAAGTACGAATATGTATATTTCATTATCAAGGTCTTCTATTGACAGCTTTGTTGCCAGACGCCATTTCTGAGTTGAATTTACTTCTACTACCTTAAAGTTATTATACTTTTTTTTTTCAGCTCATTATGTAAAAACAACAACTGGCTTTTAACAAATGACCTAAACTGTTGTAGCATTTGAGCCTACCGTCGTTTTTGCGGGCTTTGCTCTGCCGTCTGAACATGACAAACCAAATGGTCAGAGCCAAGATGGCGCCCAGAGTCACCAGAATCACGCAGATCCACAGAGTCTGACCCAGAAGCAACACGGTCGGCGGACCGGTCGACTTGACGGGGCTAACTTTTTTTAAGAGCGGGTCCACGACGGTCAGGACTGGCTCTGAGGAGAAAACAGTGAATTTAACTCTCCCCAAAGAGGAAGGTAGGCTGCCGTCAACCCGGTCGGGGGTCGGGTGTTTCTCACCTGTTGGGGGGTGAAGCTTTCGGGTCGGTATCGGCCCCATCTTGATGCAGGTCCTGAGGAGATTGTCCCACGTCTTCCCCTCAGGGCAGTTCTTCTTCTCGGCCATGGCTTCAGAGAGCTGGTGCTCTCTCCTCCTGTGAAATTGTGTTTGTGACAGAAAAAAAATGACAAAAAAGAGTTTATAAAAAGAAAGATGCAGAGGGGAGAGGTGATGGGAGGATTAGTGAAATGAATGTAGGAAGCACCGGGTTTCAGTTCCTCCTTTTGATGGGAAAGAGTGAATCACTTCATGTGTCCCTGGAGGCCAGAGACAGCGTGCTGTTAAATGTATATGAACGTTTCCCCCGTGAGTTAGATATAAAAGTGTGAACTAAGGTCAACGTGTGTTTTTTATTCGTATACTTAAGGTTAATTACAGTTAATTGCGTCCCAAAATGACTGCTTTTAATAAGGCTGCCTTCTCGTTCGTGAGGAGTCATTGGAATAGTTTGCCAAATGAGATTATAACACGTTTTAGTTTTAAATGTTCGCATATTTGGCAAAAATCTTAAATAAGCAGATTTGTATGTTTTATTGTTGAAGGCAAATAAATTGTTTTGTGAATTGTCTGTTCGGTTTCTGTCACGATAGCTAATTTTGCTGCACGATAAATTGTGCCAGATGTTATCACGATAAATGATATTGCTTTGAGATCATTTTCAAGAAATATGGTAATGGGCATAATAATACAAGAGTCTCAAACATCAATAAATTTAAAATTCCAATGGCACTGGGATTTTAATTTTTTTTTTTTTATTTTAAATATCCAAAATAAAAACAAAAACAAAACAGAAACAAATAAAATCAATAATGAAGTCTCTGTAAACTCATTTTACTTAAAAAAGGGGGCTAGTTGAGATCGACATGAGATTGAAAACTTTTGTCATCCAGTTTATCATAGAAAGAGACAGAGAAAAGAGAAAAATGATAAATCATGCCAATTGAAATTGAGCTTGTTATAATTTATAATGCGATTAATAGATTTATTGCTTAATGCAACAGGCCTGGTGAAACCTTAACACCCCAAACATTGTACTCAACAATAGCGCTACTCAAACATATTTTTGTTCAAGCAAAACTAAAAAGTAGAAATAACTGATAAAAATAACAAATATTTGAAAGTTGCATCAGTGGGACCAAAATATAAAGTTATGAGGAAATTTTGATTTAAAGATCAAAATGAAAATAATTACAAAATAACAAAATCAGGTACAAAATTAAAAAAAAAAATCCAAATCAGTTTGTTTCAATTTAAGACTTATGAAACTTTAGCAAACACTGTAAGATTTATTCGTTTCTCTAGAATTGGCTTCAGGTATGAGTGTGTGGGGTGTGTGTGTCTCTTTGTTGCCGTGGATACAAGTACCAAGCCCCCAACCTGACCCGGGAAGGACAGAAAGGTAAAACCAAGGACGGATGGATGGTAGACATTCAAACAAATCAAAACAAGACAACATGGTAAAAATGAAAAAGTTTATTATAAAGCAAGATCCATGAAATGCTAACGATACACATTTTGTAGCATAACATACAGGCTAGGAGAAAAACACAAACCTGAGATGTTGCTTTTTTGGCATAGCACAAGACTTAAAGTGAATAAATCATGTCAGCAGAGAGAATCAGCACCTATTGCACAGTTTGATTGATTATGAAGATAGTGTTCTGCATGCATGAAGAGATTCAAGTGTTTAACAAGTAACAGGGCATTGATTTGGCACTTTTATTAAATCAATAAAGTCGCTATCAGTGTTCAAGGCACTAAAGGAAACACACTCCTGTAATAGTGAATCATTCAATTCAACCTGAGTGAAAAAATGAGAGAAATAATCTGATTTAGAAGCTTTTTGGGAAGTTTAGCAACCTTTCTTTTGTCAGAAATCAACAACAGATTGTACCTGGAGTTCTGAAGATTCATCTCACAAAAATCATCAGGGAAGACGGCTTTCTTTGTGTCTCAACACACACACTCGCGCAAGCACACACACATGGCTCATGGCTCAAAGAGAACAGGCTGCATCCTGACAAACGTGAAGTTGTAGTACTGCGGCAGGCCCTGGTGGCTGATGCTGCTGAACTTGTCCCAGACGAATGGAGGCAGGCCGTCCTGCGTCGTCGGCCCATTCACCGCCTCCGCCACGAAGTTATCCGCCATGTAGAAATCAGTCACCTGGACGGGAAGCGAAGCGGTGAGCAGCAGCTCAAAGCAATAAAAACACTAATCCTGCACACGGTCGTGTTTTGGTCGTACCTTAGTGTCATAGCAACCTCCTGGCGAGGGCCTCTCGAATCTCAGGTCGTTACGGCAACAGATGGTTTTGCATGGGTTGCTCTCAGAGTACGGATCTTTCTTGTAGTCTTAAAAAAAACAACATGTTGGGACTTTTGGATGGATAACTGAACCTTTGCAGGAAACCTTTACACACTTTGTCACATTAAAACAACAAACTTCTATGTATTTTATTGGGATTTTTACACCAATAATCCATAAAATTATCCATTTCAGAATTGTGCAATACTTTGTCCTGGTAAAGTCGTGCATAACGTGTTTTATCCCAATAAAACACATTGTAGCTGTGATGTGACAAATCATGCTAATGGCTCCAGCGGTCTGCGTCACAATAACCTGGCATTTAAACAGGGGTGTGAATGAGAGTCTCTGATGCCACAAAGCGACATGGAGCAACTCACCGTTGTATCTCATGATGCGTTTCAGAGAGTCCAGGTCCTTCACGTTGGCCTGGTCGCGCCGGAAGATCTTGGCCCTGGGGCAGAGGTCGTAGGAGAAGTCCTCTCCGTACTCCGACCACATCTCCCCATATCCGCTCAGGATGTAGATGTTCCGGTGGAAGGGAATGTTGTAGGACGGCCAGTGACCTGCAGGTGGCGAGAGAGAGAGAGGGAACGATGCTCTCTACGGATCAGCAAGGCGAGCGGAGTCAGAAATGGAAACGGGCGATGCGTTACCACTGCGCAGAGCTTGCGTCTGGTCGGAGAACTCCACCAGGCCGGGGATCTGCTCCACCACGGTCAGAGCGCCATCATCAATGCTTTGGCCCAGCTTCACCTTGCTCCTGTCCACCACCATGTACTGGTTGTTGTAGGTGCCTGCAGAAGAGTGGTCTTAACTTTACATTCTTGGAGAAAAAATTAGAATGAGTGTATAAGATTACTCTGTACCAGAGTTGTGTTTGGAGAATATTTTGGCCCATTCCTCTCCCGAGTGAGCCAAGCTGTGAGACAACCGGACCCTCTGCCACGACAGCAGGCTGTTGGGAGTGATTTGGTCAAACAGGGAGGAGTTGAAGACGTTGTTGGTGGTCTGGGTCATCATCAAGCCGCTGCCCAGGAGGTAGAAATCATCCAGAGACACCAGGAAACCTGGAGAGGCAAAACGAAGGATGGATTTGTCGTCCAGAAGACGATGAGAGGCGAGCAGAGAAGACTGTCCGGGACGTTTAGTTACCCGGGTAGCTGCTGAAGGACAGTTTCCCGGTGGCTGTGTGCGGCTCGGTGATGTGGAAATCCCAGTGCTTGTAGATGCGCATGGTGGCAGCGTATGTGTACCAGCTGGAATGGGCAAACAGGAGGTCCTCATAGCCTGGAAGCATCTATAGAGGAGCAGGAGGTCAGAGGGTACAGTAAGGTTACGATATGAAAACACATTTCCAGATTTACTTGTTTCTGTAACTCATACTTCAGTAATATGATTATTAAGTAACATAATATGATGAAGACTATACTGTCAGACTCTAAAAAAAAAACATCTGACTGAACATGGATAGTCTTCACAGGATCCTGTAGGGATGGGCATTTATCGTATCGGTTATCATTTATTGTGATAAATTTCTTAGCATGATAAGAATTTAGATTTATCGTCACAATAAATTCCAATTAATGATGTTCAAAAAAATCCCCCGACTCTCCGTTTTGTTTGTTTTGGTAGTTTTATGATTTTCTCCCCTGTTTGTTCAATGAGGATATGAATAAATATCAATAAATTTGAAAATATGATTAAATGCAGTTACATGTGGTTAGCTTAGTGATGCAGATCATCCTTCTTTAAGTGACCCGTGTCCTAAAGAACCGTATCACAAAAGGGGAATGTTTCTGAAGTATTCATGTTGTGGCGCTATGATTGTTATGTCATGCAAATCATCTTTTGGCAATAAGGAGGGGATTATGTTTTTGCAAAAATAACTTTTGCAAAAAAATAATTTCAGGAAGGTGACGATAATGATATCGATTGATTCTGATCAGGTACATTGTGCATCTCTTGGTAAAATATGACACTTGTGGAAAGGAACAGCTGCAAATATAACCGATCTGACCAATTGGTGCATCTCAGTCAGAAATATGTATGTCAGCACTTCCTACTTCAGCATGACTGTATGTCAGCTGGCACATGGCTGATGTGTTATGGAGATATTTTAAGGAAGTGTGACATTCTACTGCAATTCTTTCTCTAGAAAGGGCCTGCGCAGCCTGAATGGGGTTAGCTGCCTGACCTTGATGAGTGCAGAGCAGTGACCCATCCCTGGAAGCTTGAAGTCTCTGAGCAGAGAGTTGGAGCCGGGCACCAAGGCCGGGATCAGGTCCAGCAGGTCTCCCACCGCGTTTAGGAACTGGATGTCGAACAGCGACAGCGGCTGTGGGAAGAACGGCGGATTAGCAGCTGGTCAGGGAACGAACACAAACAGAACGCTGATCGCAAGCTAAATGTTCTGTTGCCGACTGACGACAGTATCAGAAAAACAAAATAAAATGAAGAGAATAAATTTAAAATATTACCAAAATAAAGTTGTAATATTATGAGAACTGCACCACGAAAGTTCTTCTTTGGTTTTGGTTTTACAGATGTCTTTATTCAAATTACTTTATTCTTTCTGTACTACACCTTTATTCTAGTAATATTATGACTTTATTCTCAAAATATTACAACTTTATCCTCATATTATTTTGCATTTATTCTCACACAACTTTATTCTCGTAATACTTTCACTTCAGTCTCATATTATTAAGACTTAATCATCATGTTATGATTATATTCTTATATTATTTTGATCTTATTTTATACGACTTCATCCTTTTAATACCCTCCTGACTACCAGTAGTTCATTTTTGTCCTCTGTAGAGGACATTTCCAAACTTGAATATCTCCCACCCCCTGCATTCTACTGAATTAATTCCTTTTGGTATCTGCAGAGGACATTTAGGGCTTTTCAATGATGCCACATGTAAAGGGGTGGGTCTTTTGTATGTACCTTTTTCTAATTCATAAAAATGGCGTTCATCAGTAATACATTTTATGGGAAGAGACAAAGTAAGTGCATAAAACCTTTTATTACCTTACAAAGACTGTGGGATTTAAAAAAATGTTGATTGGACAATATTTTTTTTCCTGGTAGTCAGGAGGATATTACAACTTTAGTTTCCCACTTTAATTTATTTTTTTAAAGCTGTGTTGTAAAACTGAAACTGTAAAAATGAGCTTCTGTAGTTAGTTTACTCATTTATTCATCATGCAGGATGAGTAAATTACTAGCAAAATAAAAAAAAAAGTTTAATTCCAGAGCAGATTAGAAAGTAACCCTGTAAATCCTCAGCTCAACATGAGCTCTGGTAAAATATTCTGCTGTTCCTTTAAATGTCAGACCCTACAGAGAGCTCTCTAGAGCTTCCTCATTCTAAATATGAACATAGAAATGTGTTTTACTAATAGTGTGAGTCTGTGAGGTGAGGTGTGAATCATATAAGCTTCGACCTTCTTTCCCTGCTTCTTGGCCCAGTCCGCGGCTCCGGCCTGCAGGCCGTCTAGCTGGGCCACGATGAATCCGGCGTGTCTCCACAGAGGATCGGAGCTCTTGTTCAGCTTCACCTGCTCTCTGACCCACGAGTCCTGCTTCCTACCAGGGCGACACTTCCTGTTTATTTATTACCAACTATCACCTGCAACACAATCTGTAAGATGTTCCACAAACAAGACGAGTGTGTGGCATGCTAAAAACGAACAAACGAAAACGACCCTCTGAACCTCAGTCAGCCATCTGTAAACACAGGTTAGCAACATTCCAGAGTTAAAGCAATCAGATTCATCGACCTGCTTTGTTTACAGCGCAGCTGTCGATATGAACTACTATAAACATCATATGACTGAGACCCGAGATGAACTGAGAAGAGGATATGAAAGATGATGACAGCGTATGTCAGACTGGGTACTGATCGTGGGGACGGTTCTGCGGCTTTCGCTTCTTACAGGGAGGTGGGAAACACAGGACACACTCACGACATGAAAGTCTTCACCGGCTCCAGGATCTTCGGCTCGGTGATCAGCTGCGGGTACATGTTGGTGTAGTGGTCCATCATCTGCCTAAGGAAAGAGAGAGGGGAGTCAGAACCAGCAGCAGCTGAGGAGGTCTGACGTCTGCTTCCAGATTCATAACCTTTGAACTTTCCATTTTGTCAGCTTGCAAAACCAAAACCTTCACTGAACCACCAGCAAAAAGTAGAACTGGAGCGAATTCGATCCAGGTCCTTCTGTCTTCCTCTTAAACTCTGACCAACTTCCCTGCCTTGCAGCATAATGCTGCCATCACCGTGTTTGACAGAATGTTTATAAAGATCAGCTGAGTTTGAATTACACACAGGTGGTCTCTGTTTCCTAATAAAGTTATTTTAAAGTTAATTAGTTGTACTATGCGTTTTATTTTTGGGTATGAGAAAAGAGGTGGACTCATAAATACATGTTCTGATTTTTTTTTAGGTTTCCTTTCTTTTCTTTCTTCTTGACCACCAATTCAACTTTTGTTCCCTTAAACCTCCTTTTTCAACTTTTTCTTTTTCCTTAAAAAAAGCGATTCCAATAAGAATGTGTAACGATTACTGATAGATATGAGTAATGGTTGAGTCAACTACTCATAAACATTCGTTTTAAAACCTTGATTTATTTGGTTTTTGTAAAACTTGGACATCCCAGGGCAATCACGTGTCGGTAATGATCATTAATTTGGGTTTACGGTGTATGAACTATTTGAAATTTGTAAAAAAATTGAGTAAAATACTTTAAAGTTTGAGGCTGAAATGTGACAAAATGTGCAAAAGATAAGTAAGCTGTAATCTATGCCTTTTAATTTAAACACAGTATTAACCATGTTGTGCGTAATGCGTCCTTACTGGGCAGAGAGGAATCCCTCCACGTAGCCCGCCAGGTAGAAGGTCATCTCGTCAGTTTGGGTTTTCTTCCCGTATCCGGCCCGGACCTCCAGAACGCTCCAGCCTGTGCTGGACAGCGTGTCATTCAGGTATCCGTACGCATCGCTGTCCGTCTCCATCACTCCTTCCTTCAGCACCACAAGCTTTTGCTCTTGGTCCCAGTACACAGTGACGGCTGTCATCTCTAGGCGGAGATCGACACAGTCAAACATGTTTAATGGGGAACGTTCATTCAAGCGCTTCTTTGAATGCAAAGAGTACTTTCACTTTTAAAACTATGCTTTTAGTGTAGCAAAAAGTCCGTTTTTGTTATATTTCATTCAAAAAAATTATGATCTCTAGTTTACTACGGATCTCCAGGAAAGTGTAACTTTTAAGACGCATTCATGTGACTGAGTGTCTTATTAACTAAACTATAATGAACAACAACATACGTCAAATCACAGCACGCGAGTCCAGTTAAACGTATTTAAACAGGGTTTCAGGCTTTCAACCAACCACTGGTCTGCAGGTTAAATCCCAGAAAATCAACGCCAGTTGATCTTATACAACCACCAGTGATTATCCACACCGTCGTCCGACTTACTGTCAGCAGCAGCGAAGGTCGTCACCACATGCACTGAAAGAAAGATATAAAGCTTCATTGTTAACAGCATGTTTGCAAAAAATGCAGCGAAACGCTAAGTCCGGAGCAGCATGAATAAAACAAATGAACTAAATGAAGTAGAAGCAACGAGGAAATTAAGGCTTTGTGACGGAGGGAAAGTCCTGGGTAGTTCGTGAGTCATGGGAGCGGAGCGCTTCCTGATTGGCTGGGAGCCCAGGCGAAGGCAAAAAAAAAATCAATAATGAACAAACAGCCGGGTAAAATTGATGTCTCGGTTTTAAAAAGGTAAAGAAGACACTAAAATTGTTAAAATGTGGTATAAGATCAGCCACAATGATATCAAAAATATGGCCACCCCAGATGGGACTCGAACCCACAATCCCTGGCTTAGGAGGCCAGTGCCTTATCCATTAGGCCACTGGGGCGTACACCTTTCGATCTGACAGGGCCATCATTAGTACATGTGCAGCGGGAGTATGTACAGATATGGAAACTTTCTAGCAGTGGTCCCCAACCCTGGTCCTCAAGGCCCACTGCCCTGCATGTTTTAGGTGTTTCCCTGTTGCTGCACACCTGAGTTAAATGAACCGGCATCTGAAGCAATTGCAGGAGTACAAAGGAGGTGATGCGAATCAGCTGTGCTGGAGTCCGAACTCATCAAAAACATGCAGGACAATGAACCTTAGGACCACTGTTACATAGCATTACATTTTCTGTTATCGAAAAAGTGCGAAAGAATCGTGAATACAAATTGTTGCATGATCGTTTATACGAAATGGAGTGAAAAGCTCGTCTACTGTGAAAAAAATCGTAAAGAATGGATTAAGAAATGATGTAGAGTATTATTCTAAGGCTTAAAAGTAAACATCACAAACCAAAGAATTTCAAATAGTTTTATTTTATATTTACAAATCTTCGGGCATTGCTTTAGTAACAGGAATAAAGCAAAAATGAATTTGAAAAGCTAAATTAACCATCTTAATAAAACATGAGCTTCTCGCAGTAGGTACATCATGTTTGTATGCATTTGACTTCAATAGTTTCTTTATTTTGAGGATAGTGTATAATTTCAAGGACCAAACTTACGAGCTTCACTTTGAGATCAGTATATTTAGCAACTGGTGATTAAGTGCATAAAGATTTAAAAAGTCCTTCCTTACGTTACATAAAAGTAAACAAGACAAAAATAAAACTATTTACTTCAGCACAAAACTTCAACTGAATCTATTACAGTAGTAAAGTAAAATCTGGTACATTGCTGCCCCCCAGTGGTCACTTGTAATATAACATATTCAAGCAAGAGTTTAATTCTTCTTTCCAAGAATAACTTTTTACAAACTTTTAAATATGATTTCAGCAAAACAATAACACAATAAATACAGTGGTAATGACCTGATACACAGCGTTATTTGGACTGTCCATGTTTATACTTTCTTTTATGTAGTGCCAACAGCATAGTAGCTCTGTGGGGTTGCATGTGCACACAAGACAGCCACCCTTCTTGTTTTTAGTGTAAGGCTGGGATGTAAAAGCATAGTGTTATTTGCAATAGAATGGAATATGAAAAGAATAAAATCAAATTAATGCAAGGTAAACCTGGCTTAATGTTTGCAAAACCAAATGTAACAAATTTTGAAGCTGGAACATCTTTCGTTGATGTTTCGTAAAATATGGGATTCTTAAGTTTCAGGTAAGACAAAAAATGGAAAGTAGCTGAATAAGTTGGTGTTGTACAGAGTGCAGCAAGTAATATAGACAATAAAGCAACAACATTCAGTTTCATACAGACTGACAAACACCAGAAACCCATTAGACTCCAAGAGAGACGGTAAAAAAAGGCACACCTGCAGCTTCAAGATCCCACTCTGACGTAGTAAACACGGCTAAGTGCTAAAATAAAATCACCCACTGTGGTGGAGTTGTGTCAGTGAGAAAAGGAATAATAAAAAAAAGCAAGAAAATGGGTTTAAATAAACAATAAAACTGTAAAATGAGCACAAAGTCATGTTGAGCTTTGTTTCAACAGCATCAAATGTTTTCGCTGCTGTGTTTATCACGTTATAGTGCTCATGTTAAACACACACGTTCATTCATTCACTCATTCATCATCAATCAGCTTCTCGGTGCCGTTCTCTGCCTGCGTGCTTCCTCCCTCCTCCCCTCCTCCTCCCCCGTCCTCCTCGTCTTCGTCCGTGTAGGACAGCGACTGGCTGCTGTAGTTGATCATGGTGCGGGACAGGTCCACTTCGATGGGGAACACGTCCGCCTCCTTCAGGACGGCGTAGCAGTCGTCATAGTAATGGGACATGCCTGAGACGAAGCGCTGCAGCTGGAACACGATGTCCTGGACTGAAAACGGAGAGAAAAGTCGAATCCGAGTCTTTCTTCTTAGGGAAGCAATAATCGGCTAACAGGAAACGGGCGAGGAAGGACAAACCGTGTTTCTGATCCAGCAACTCGATCTTCTCCAGAACGTCCTTCCTCATCTTGGCGAAGCGCGACCGAGCTTCCTGCCGACACCGCAGCACCAGACGGTACTCGTAGTTCCCGGTGCTCACACGATACAGAGGTTCTCCCATGGCCTGTCGGATAAAAATAAAAACAGATCAAACAGAGAGTTTGAAAAAGTGTTTAACCCTTACAGTTTTGTTCTGTTCTTTACTGTCACAACAGTTTTTAAAAATAATTCACTAATTTGTTTAGGGACAAAACCCAAACCAGCTTGACATGTAGAAACGAATGGAGTTACGGCACTTTTACAGAAAATAACTCCCATTAAGTGTTTGTAGTCACTGTCGGTTCAGTGAATCCTGGCCTCACTTGTCTTTGCTTTGCCGTTTCTAAGCATCGGTGACTGTTTAAGGTCTTGCCACTGCAACTCAATCTGATTTGGGTCTGGACTTTGACCATGCCTGAAACATAAATGTGTGATAAAGACCAGAGGAAGCCTGTATAATACAGTGCAAAGGTAGAAAACAGGATTTCTGTTTACACTGGAAACATGCATCATAAAGTCAAAGCCATTTCTTAGTTTCATTTTCAAATACAAAGTTCAGCAGGTAATGTGAACAATAAACTAACAACCAACATGACTGTAAAAAGTAAAAAAAACCCACAAATACTCACAATGCTGCTGTATTCTTCATCATCCATTTCCTTCACCTTCAGGCAGTATGACTGAAAAAAATCAGACGTTTATTTAATACAGTGAATTCATCCAACTGGAACTGATGATGATGATGATGATGATGTTGATGATGACGAGTTGTGCAGAAAAACCCGGAGCCGTTTCCTCACCAGATATTCAAACTTTACGTCCAGATACTTGCGGATGGTGAGCTTGGTGTCTGGAATGGCCTTGTGCAGGTACGTGTTCAGGTCATGGAGCATCTGAAAGTAAACAACAACAAGTTGACTTAATGCTGCAATAGAAGCAGGACAAATAAATACAAAGAGGAAGATCGGTTACAATGAATGCTTAAATGAACTTAATAAAGGAATAAAAATCAAAATAATTAGGTTTTTGTGTCTTCGGTGCTGCAAATTATACTCAAAGCATGCGTTGTGCACTTACAGGCTTGATGGTCTTCAGCAGCTCGATTCCATATTTCTCGATGTTTCTGTGAGCGTCAGCGAACTTGACGAAAGCCTCGCTGGCTGCAGCCTGCGGCTCTCTGACACCGATGATGGAAAACACGTCTCCAAACCCTGAGGAGGTAAATGACAACAACAACAACAACAACAACATGTCAGATAAAGTTGATAGATGTGAAGCTTTTCTAATACAAAGATATGTATATAAGTAAATAACATACAGACACTAACATTTTTTGCTTACTTTGTAAAAATTTTGAATAAAATGATGCAATAGTAAGAACATGTGCATCAATGCGGTTCTTCTTCTTCTGCATTAAAGCCAGCTAATAATAGTATTAACACTCAACCAATGAAGGTGCCTCTGATATGATGCTAAGTTGTTTACATTAATAAAGTTGGCAAATAAGTTCACAGTTAGCTACATAACTAAATTCATGCCAACATTGGCTGAAATGGTTTGGTTTTGATCAGGCTGTGACATCTGTGTTACAAACGATATTATATCTCCAGAAACATGGCCGAGCGTGCGCTCTTAGCAGCAAACTATCTTTGATGCATTTCTCTCCAGTAACCTTGTCAACAAGAATTTAGGCAGTTTAGGAAAAAGTAAACAACACTCTGGATGTGGTTCACGTGCTTTGTGCCTTAGGAAAGCTTTGTGAGTATTTGTGTGTTTTTAGGCATTTCTTTAGGTTCATAAAATGTAAAGCAATGGAAGCAGCATTAAGATGAGTGGATTAGCTCTTCATCTATTTTAATTACTGTTGTATTTCAGTTACAAAAAAAAAAAAAAATCTACAAAAGATTTCAGAAAAAAAAAGCAAACCTTGTGTGGAGACTAGAAGTGTACAATACTGTATATTTTGGCGTTGATCTGATACCAAGTAGATGCAGGGATCGTGTCGTCGCCACAGATACATTTTATTCAAGTTTAGTACATAATCAAACTTCTGGCCATCGAGTTTTTGTGTTTTTTTCCCCCCCCTTGAATTATTTTGTTCAAACTTAAAAACAGAATTTGGACAAAGTTTGACGGCATCTACAAAACATCTTAACATAAACATGATTTGTGCAAATGTTGAGAAACTAAAATACAAAAATAAAGCAAAATTTCAAGCGGAAACATGAAACTAAAGTATCAATCTTACAACTAACTCTACGGTGTGATACTGAAAGCTCTCTGGTTACGTATGGTCACATGTTGTGAGGACGGCACACCGATCCATGTACTTAGCTTTATAAAACTGACATGATCAGGCTTTTTTTTTTTTTTTTGCTACGCAAAGTGAGGACAAACAAAAATGTAGCTTTTGTGACACCAACAAACTATTTCTGAAGCGACAGACCTCTGTGAGTTTGAGACAGTTCAAAGAAAGCTCTGAGCAGCCTCTTCGTGTGCTCCATCAGTCCTGAAAGCACAAAGCAAGACAATGAGATCCTGACCTGAACAAACACTCAATATCACTCTTTAGATTTTATTATGTTCGAATTTGATTAAAGGAAGGTATACTTATGTGTATTTACCAGGAGACTAAACCAGCTAACTAGTTCTTTTCACTCCCGTTAGTTTTGGTGTTTTTACCTTTGTAAAGCTCGGCCGTTTTCTCCAGCTCTTCCAGTCGTTTCACCAGACCGTCTACAAAGACAAACATGTTTGTAACATGATCCGTCCGCAGAAATCAGGCAGCAGTAACAATTTATTAGAATAATATAAATGTGAATGAATCTCACCGTTGCATAGAATAGCTCTGCTGAGTCCAAGAGCATCCGCGGTTCCTGAGCTCATGTTCTCCACCAGGCGATGTTTGACTTTTTTCAACACTGAAGCGTCATAAATTAAGATTCAAAGAGATGCATTCACACCAGCAGCAAGTTCAGATTGTGAAATGAGCGAAGCACAGACCGATATCTAAGGATTTCCCCTGCTTTGGGTCAGCCTGCAGTTTGTTGTAGTGGATCACAGCCTCTCCCTGTGAACACAAACACATTTAAACGTTCAGTTTGTGCTAAAAACAACTGAGAATCTTTCATTTATAGAAAATGGAAGACAATTTGTTTCAGCATTAGAGGCAGAATGGAGAGTTTGGAGGAAATGGTGACGTCAAAGTGCATCATGGGCCCTGAAAAGCAAACGCCAGCACAGGCTAATCCTTTAATTCCCACACTGCAGCCCGTCTTTATCCCAGAGCGCAGGAAGTCAGGGAATGTTTCTGTGTGAAACAAAAGAAGTCAAAAACAACATGACCGCACGGCGATGCTGACGTTCTGCCACATGATTTCTATTATCCTCAACTCTTCCAAAAAGCTTGACCAGCGAGTTAAACTCCTCTTCTGCTCCATCCAAAGCTGGGCTCTGGGCAAAAACAGTGAGTTATTTTCTACTGCTTTGATCACAACGAGTTAAAGATAAAAGAGATTGAACCTGAGTGACGTTTATTTAGTTTAGTTATAACTTTAAATCTTTGGACATTTTAAATCTAAGTGATCAATTAAGATGGAAATTTTTATTATTTCTAACACTTTTTCACATTGAAAGGGTAAATTGCTCAGATAAAAGATCCTATCAGTCGTCTGTGTTGCACCTTCTTTGGTTTTTATTACAACTTTACTTTGCGTAACAGTTTTCTCAAACTTTCTCCGTTTGCAGGACGCATTAACTCTTCGCACAGAGTAAGGATTTTACACATCTTGTTCTCAGTAGTGTTGTTTTTCTTTGTATGCGATTGCAAATTTCTTTCTACCAGTTACTGATGGCTCACTCACTGTCTCCTTTCACAGCACAAGAAAGTTTTTAACACACACAGTTTTAAGAAGTCATAACTGTGGTACATGAAACCAACACTAATATGTTTGTTCACATAACGCTGTGATTAACACCAAGCCGTCTTTCTGTTCCCAGAACCTGCTGACCTGGACAGCTTGAATCATCTTGGCCACCTCCACCTTCGTTTTCCCTTTCACCGTTTTCCCGTTCACTCCGGTGATCTCGTCGCCCGCTGCCAGCGTCCCGTCCAGAGCTGCGGGAGTGTTGTCAAACACCTGGGAGACAAAAGCAACCGCTTGAAAAGGTAAAACGTCAAATCAGCTTTTACTGGCCCAGTTTCAACTGCAGTGAATGAAAAATAAGATGGAGAGCCGTGAAAAAGGCTTTACAGTTATGTTTAGTTTCTTTTTTCTTTTTTGATTACAATCAAGCTCAAACACATTTTTATTTCAGACTAATACAACCAGAGAAAATTCAAAATGCAGCTTTTAAATTATATTTTTGCTAAGTGGGGGAATAAAATGATCCAAACTCACCTGAGCCTATGGGGAAAATAAGTAGCCACTCCTTATTCACTGTGATTAATCACATTTAATTTTTTATCCAGATCCGATTGAAATGGTGTAAAATGCCCTTGAACTATTTTATATCTACTCAGATAATTATTTTCCTTATATCACAAATTATTAAATAATTGGAATCATTAAGTTGAGACAAGAAAAGAAATATAAATTAATTTCTTTTCTCAATGTTTGTTTAGTAAAAGACGAACCATGAGGTAAACATGACGTCATATCTAGGCGTTATAGTTACCAGCTCTCATGTTCCTACCTGGACAATATAGAGACAGGGGCAGTACTGAGCTCCACCACCGATGCTGATGCCGATGAGATTGTTAGCATCTTTCTTCAGCGTCACAGTGCCGGGAACCGTCGGTATCCCTCTGTACAGATCAATAAGTGACACATTTGGTTTAGCTGTTTCGTGGATACTTGGTATCAAATATAATGGATGAAATGAATTCATCGTATTAGTTAATATTTTAAAGATGAACCAGCTTTTAATGGCCAACATGGATCTCCTACTTCTTCTGAGCTCAGACCTGCTCCTTTAAATTTTAAACAAAATACACTGAAGTGTGCACTTCCAATGAGATAACATACAGAAAACGTCCAAGAGGTATAAATACTTTCAGAAGACTAAGATTAAAAACATCAAAATACATTTGACTCACAGTTTGTCCTCCTCCAGCTCATAGTCCATGTCTGTGAACATCGCAGGACAAGAATCACAACTTTCCCAAGAAAGAAAGTTCCTGTAAAATGAAAGAAATGAAAAAACAACAACTTTATCAGTGATCTGTGTCCAAGAAGATTTATGATGAAAACAAATGTAAGCACCAGACAACTTTTAAGCTGCCAGGAAAGACTCTACTTTAGGTGAGCTGCAGTACTAATTACAGTAAAAAGAAAAGACAAAAAAGGCAGAATAAACAGGGTCGGCGTTGGCACTGATGCTATAAAAGCAGCGACATGATCCGGGCTGCAGTAACAGATGGTGAGTCACAGTTCATGCTACATTAGAAAATCTAACCCATCTAGGTTCAATAGTTAAAACCAAAGACTTTAAAAACCATGCAAGTAAAAACACAAGATAAATATTTAACTGTAATGACGGAAGTTAAGGTAAAATTGCATGCTAATGCTGCTTCATTAGCTGCTAGCTGGTTTAGCTTCAGGCAGGTGCATTAGAGATGCTATCAGCTTTTAGACATTCTTTAAAAAATACCTTCAGCGGGTTTTCAGCAGCTTCCTCATGCAGGTGTCACCAAATACGCCTCTATCCCGAATATTCTTTCGAAATGTGCCTTTTACTGGCAATTATATTTCCATTAACACCAACACAAATGTAGTGACAGCTCCTGTTTACTTAATTATGTCACTTCCATCGACGTAGCGGAAGCTGTTGTCAGGAAAAGCTCGCCCTCTAGTGGCCACAAATAAAAACCTCAGTTTTCCAGAGAAGTTCAATGTGAATGTTGCTTTACTGAAAATGACGAAATAGAGCTCAGTAAATAATAAAGAGAAACCGAATGTTTCTGTAGAATACTAAAACCAGAGTCATGTAAAAACAAACAATTGCTTAAAAGATGATAACTGAAAAAATAAAGCACAAAATGTTCAATATAGCCTGAGTAGAATAAATGCCAGTAATATTCAGTAATGTTAGCTGTAAAACGTAGCTAAAACGTTTAGAAACGAATTTTTCTTAGGTATTTGATATCTTTAGTGTATTAATATTTACATGTAAAAATATAAAGACATATGATTATTGTAATTATATTAAAGCAAAAAGATTAATATTAATTTTATTCCATTTTCAGACAGTTTCAACACAGGTAGCTTCTTTACAAATATTGAGTGTGCTAAGTGTTATATTGTTCATGTTTTCTGCTTTGTGCGACTCTGTTGTGTCATACATATACAATAATTACATTCAAACCTCTTATTCTCCCTCCATCACACAGGAAGTGAGACACATTGTGTATAAAGATCGTTTCTTGGATTATCATAACTCTTAGTAGGATCCAAAATGATGATGGTAAGGCTAATTGTCCTTCTTCTGCATTTCATCAAATTACTTGCGTCATTGTATGAGGAACAAATTGTTTTTGATTTTTTTTTAAATACAAGGACATTTAACAAATAAGTGAGTGCTTGTGCACAATTAGTAATATGGAATATCATATAAAAAAATAATTTTACTAATTAAAAAAAAGAAGGCTGCTTATGACCAATAACAATTATTTGGTTATACAGACTTTTTTTGTCTATTAACTGTGCATTATATGTATTCAGTATCCTGCCTAAACATTTTTTGTATGTATCAGTGCAGTGAAATGTGGGGGTTGAACAGGTGTTGAGGAAATTCAGGTTTCCTTCAAAAGAAACCTGAAAATCATCTGCACTAGCTGCGTTCCCACTGAAAATGTATGCAAAACTTTGTCAATATTCCACTAATGTAAAAAAAAAAAATCACGATCACAGTGTTTTTTTTAACTAAATGAGAAATGCAATTAAAATTGAAAGTGAATAAATTTGTTGACACAATCAGTAATTAAAAAACATGACGCGCCGTCCTCCTGCTACCACTTCCTGTCGTCTTCTTCGTTTTTTCCACCAGTAGTAACATCCGTTTGTTGATCACTTGACTTGGGTAATGCTGAGAAAAGTGTTTGCAGTTTTGCAAAACATGCTAATTTCGAAACATAAAAGCGTAAAAACGTTTGAGCAAAAAACATGGGTTTTTTTCTCCCTAATTGCTGTGCCTCCATTAAGCATTTTTTTTTTTTGTAATTTCAATTTGTGCAATTATATGGTCAATGGAAAAACAACTATTGTTAGCTTTGGTGTCTCTGAGCTTCTTCTCGACAAAAATACATGCACAATTTAGGGGGTTTAAGTCAGACTAGTGTGCTTCTTAATCAATCAGTGACATTATGGTCATTAATACTGTTAGCTTTGGCAGCATGCAGGTTCCAAGTCTAGCTAGAAAATGAAATCAGCATTTCCATACAGCTTATATAAGAAAGAAGTGCCAGAAAATATCCTGGTAGAAGGCTGCATTGACTTTGGACTTGATAAAATTCCTTTTTTATTGGTCTTATGTATTTCTGAGAAATCAAATGTTTGGTTTTTATTAGCCGTAAGTCATGATGATCAGAATTAACAGAAATAAACTTTTGTTTTTAAATGAATCTACATAAGGTTCTGATTTGGTGATGTGGTTTGAACTCAAAACTCTTTTCCTCAGCAACTGGAACTGAAGAATGTGACCTTAAGACCTGGAGACAAGATAAAACTAAAGGGGGAAATTTTGCACGATGCTGAGAAGTAAGACAAGCAGATCATATTTGTATTTAATCCTGGATTTTGGCGTAATCCTGAATGAAAAGCACAGATGACGCAAAAACAACGTTAAATTTTTTTCCCTACATTTATTGATAAATGGAATGAGTGCAGAAAAAAAACTATAAAATCGGATTCACAATCCAAACAGGTTCCGGATCGACCTCGGTGTGAACTCGGAAGACCTGGCGTTGCACTTTAACCCTCGTTTCCAGGACGACGCAGACGGAGCGGTCCTAGTGTACAACTCAAAGACTGCAGGTTGCTGGGGAAGTGAAGAGAGGGAAATGCACAACCCTCTGCAGAGGGGCAGTGATGTCAAGGTGAGGAGGTCTGGATCCAGGACAAAATGCTTTCAAGGTGTTTTTATTTGTCTAACCTTCAACCAACAGATTGAAAGTTAATATTTTTTAATATAAAATGGTAATCATCATAGTCACACACATATTTACTTTCTTTTTTTTGAGTTTATGTGGTATTTAGACCTATACATCACTTCACCTATGACTGACTGCTTGTTGAAAAATAACAAACATGCGTTTTGTTTTAGATTTTTTTGAAGCTTTCTGGTGACGGGTTTGAGGTGGAGCTCCCTGACGGGCAGAAACTCAACTTTCCTAACCGTACAAACATGGATGAAATCAACTACGTCCACGTGTCAGGGGATTTCAAACTCAAGAGCTTCAAGATCTACAAATCCGCGATGACTTAAATTAAAAATGATTGAAACCAGTGTCTTTACTGTACAAAGTATAGCACATGAATTTTGAAGTGCCCTGTTGTGTATTATGTTCAGATTTAATACATTTTGTTTTGAGATGACTAAAAAGTTAGGATATAAACATAAAATTGGGAATTGTTTTCTACAACCTGTAAATCAAACTCAGACAGTCTATCAGTGGGTTTTGACTTCTCTCTCCCAAAGCATATCAAGGATACAAAGAAGAATCAAAGATGTGTCAGCTATGTCAGAGTTATTTGTGATTTAAAACAAACTAGAATTGCATTTTACTGTGTGAATACTGTCTGTTTAATGGGTGGTTTGGTTGATTAAAGAAGAAGGAATAACTGTAAAGTGAGGATGTTCTGATCAGGCATCCAGCTATCGGCTCAGGGCCTGATTAAGGCATTGTTAAATGAACAGCTTTGGGGGCCTGTGAAAAAATGAGTTCCTGATACGTCTTGTAGATGTACTGATGTTATTTTGTCAACTAAACAAAATAGTTGTATAGGCCAATATAAGTCATGTAATTATGATCTGTTCTGCCACTGCAAAATAAAATCAGTACTGCTGGGGCACGCCTTTCTATTGATCTAGTGAGTCCTGTTTTTTCTCGGTGTTCTACAAGAACACGTCAATAAATTAAACTATTTTTTAAAAGTTAATTCATTTCATTGACTCAATTAAAAACTGAATATTCACATCCTAATGCATTGCAAGAATAGTGTGGCGTAACCCAAACAGCAGGGGGCGACATGGCGCAGCTGTTTTCTGTGTCTTCTTCATAACCACCGAGATTCCAGAAGCTACGCCATTCCGTGGTCCTCTCATCTCTACTTACCTGTATTTCAGGTTAGTACCCAGTGAAAAACCACACAGACAGTATAAAACCCGAGTTGTACTTTGCATCAATTATTCGGGCCAAACAGTTTTGTATTCTCAAGTGCGGTTTTATCACTATATTTTATGAGAGTTGTGACTAGCCGATTAGTTTAGCCAGCACTGCGGTAAAGCTTTTTTCAGCTTTTGTCTCGTAAGCCTGCCAAATAAAAGTCAGTCAACAAACACAGGTTCCCAACACGTAGTGTGCATTTATAATTTTTCATTTCTGATAAAGGAGGAGGGAAGCTGGCCGATAGCAGGGCACAAAAATAAAGACTTCCTGAAAAGATCAGTGTGTAAACTTTTTGGTCCATCCCGTTCTAATGTAAAATATGACAGATTACTGGATTAAGGTAGTATGATATCACACATAATAATTTTTGAGAATTTGGAAACATTTGCTTTTTATTTCCCAAATTTATGGGGGGAGGAGAGAATGGATATTTCAGCTGCCTGATATAATCTGTTCCCCCTCTATAAAATGGAAACAAATTAATTTACCTGCAAGTCTCTTACTGTGTAAATTGATCTCTTCATCAACAATGAATCCTGTGATTTTTATAACATTTGCTTTTTATAGATAGATAGATACATAGATAGATAGACAGACAGACAGACCATAGATCTATCATTGCCTGTTTGCCCTAAGTTCCAGAGTTTGCTGTGGTGTGCTAGTAATTTATGCATGTTGAACAATGTTTAATAAATTACATTTTGAAAACTATGTTTGACGTAGTTTAATATAAGGTAGCTATGGAAAGATAGTTTCAATCACACAATGAAGTGCAAATATTTTGAAAACACAGTAAAAGATTTGCAGGTAAATTAATTTGTTTCCATTTTATGTAGGGGAACAGATTATTTCAGGTGGCTAAAATATTTTGTTTCCCCATCCTAACTTTGACAAATAAAGAGCAAATGATTTCAAACTTGCAGGATTTATTGTTGATAATGAGGGGATTAAACACAGTTAAAGACTTGCAGTTAAATTCATTTGTTTCCATTTTATGTAGGGGAAACAGATTATATCAGGCGGTTAAAATATTTTGTTCCCCCATCCTAACTTTGGCAAATAAAGAGCTAATGTTTTCAAACTTGCAGGATTCATTGTTGATGATGAGAGGAATGAAAACTTGCAGGTAAATTAATTTGTTTTCATTTTATAGAGGGGGAACAGATTATATCAGGCAGCTGAAATATCCATTCTCTCCTCTTCTCCCCCCATAAATTTGAGAAATAAAAAGCAAATGTTTCCAAATTCTCAAAAATTATTATGTGTGATATCATACTACCTTAATCCAGTAATCTGTCATATTTTACATTAGAACGGGATTGACCAAAAAGTTTACACTCTGATCTTTTCAGGAAGTCTTTATTTTTGTGCCCTGCTATCGGCCAGCTTCCCTCCTCCTTTATCAGAAATGAAAAATTATAAATGCACACTACGTGTTGGAAACCTGTGTTTGTTGACTGACTTATTTGGCAGGCTTACGAGACAAAAGCTGAAAAAAAGATTGATTCTCTTCGCGTTTAAAATAACACAAAACAGCGAAAAAAGACATCCACACAAGACCTCGTTTATTTATGTATGTATTTTTATTTTGATAGCTGCCGATTAAACTGATTATATGAGTAGTTTTTACAGAGAAATCAATCAGAAGGGCTGTGAAAATGGTCACATCTGCCGGATCCACTTCTCTGGCTGCAATGCGCGCTCCCGACACAGGGGGACAGAATTTCTCACAAGACCGGAAAGAGAGGCACAGCTTTGTATGATTTTGTTTCGCGGACTTCTTTTTGCTGGACCTCCATTGACATTTGTCCTGCGTTAAACAGCTGCAAAGCAAAACAAGTGAACAGTAAGTACTTTTTAAAGTAAATTTTTGAAGTTCTCGTAGGCTAGCTTTAAAGCCTAATGTGTTTTATTGCTAGCAGGAGTGTAAAAAGTTACTGTTTATCTAGCAATATCCCTATTTGCTAGCTAAAGGCTATAGCAGCTTAAGAAAGCCGAAGGNAATCCAGTCTCACCTTGATCTCAGACAGGATCTTGCTTTTGCCTGGAGAGGGAACCGAGTCCACCCACATCACAACTTCCCTTAATGGTGAAAAACATAAATGGGCGTTAATTTAAAACAAACCATTTAAACATAAAATCAGCAATTCTGACTTTTGTTTTAACCGCATTTTACACGTTGCAGTCAACGTAAAGCAGCGCTTACTTCCGGCAAACTGGAACGGTGTGGTACAGAGTCAGAAAGAGCACGACTGCAATCACGCCACAGAAGAAATAAATAAGTTTGGAGACGGACCAGGCGGCTGTCGAGGAGCAGAAACCAGATTAAACAGGTTGTCCTGTTCATAACATCAACACTACGCACACTAATACTGTAAGCACCTTTATTCGAGGTCCAGTTTGCAGGTTCAGACCATTCTGAGGGGATTCCTCCGTATTTGGAACCTGCTCCAGGGGCAACCAGTGACCTCACTTCCACCTCGTAGTCCTGGAGCGGCACGAGGGACGTTCCCAGGATGTTCACCCATGTGGACCCCTCGGGAATGTCCAGCTGCACGGAGGATCCCTGGCGGCAGAAATAGACAAAACACACAACCTATGAATATTCAGGCCCGTTTTCCAGAGCTGCTGTGGTGATTAGCAGCTACAGTGGAAAGCAGGGAGATAAAAACAGAGACGTAAAATCCTCTCACCTGATCTGAGGCCTGGTGATACCGGACCTGGTACAACAGCTTTGTAGCTGCCTCAGCTGGTGGAGACCACTCCACAACCCAGTCACCATTATTCTCACTCACTTTCACCTGCACTGGCGAATTGGGACGAACTGTTGAAAAAATATAAGATAAAATAACTGTAGCTTGAGTCAAAACGTAGGGTTTAACAGATCCCATTTTTGTTGCTCTTTTGAAAATATACTCTGCATAACCCCACCATTTACGTCGTACACAGTGTTTTGCAAAAGTTAATTTGTAATTATTGAGCGTAAGCAAAAGTTTCGCCGTTTTTCACATTTGGAAATCAGCAACTTTTCCTCTCTTAATCCTGACAAATCGTGAAAAAGGGGCGTAAATATATTTGTAGAACACATGACTGGCTGCAAGGTTGTATGTTTTATGTTTGCTGCAACCATTTTTTTCCTCCATTTATTTTTATGTGCATCATAGATAATATAATACAGGTATATTTTCAAAAGAAAAAAAACATGAATGTAATGTCTAAAAATGTCCAGTAGGGGTCGGTATTTAACATTATAGTGACCTACAAGCGACTAAATCCCAAATTATCCAGCTGATCAGAGTCCTATGTACTGATTTAGAGGTAATGGCACAAATCAAACAGTAGGGGGAGCTGTACAGCCACGTCACAGACCTGGTTAACCGCTGTTTGTCTGCACTGCTTCCTGTGGTCTTATCATCCCCTTGTGTGTTTTTAATTTAGCCTGATATGCTCAGATAGGCACAGAGGGACTTCTGCCACCGCTGCCACTTCTCACCTCCTCTGTATTCTCTGTACTCACTGTGTTTGTGCGATTGAAAAGTCTTGGCGTTGTGTGCTGGCTGGAGCTTCAGGTGCAGACGTTCAGGGTCCACATCGGTGAGAGGGCAGCTGTACCTCACTCCATCCAGAACACAGTCCAAAGAGGGAACCTCACAGTTCCCTGTGAGGAACTGTTACAGTAACAGTTCCCTGTTACAGCTGTACAGTATAGTTGTGCATGCCTGTGTGTTTAAAGGGTTTTGTTTAGACCTGGCATTAACCTGGAGAAATCTGTAAATGTCTTAGTGGCTAAACCAACTTCCATCTGACCCACTAATTTCAGTCCCTCGCCCTGACTGATGGATTAACACACACACTAACACTCTCTCACCGTAGAGTGCTTTTAAGCAATATCTACAAGCAGTGTCGTTTGCATTAACTTTGATTAGAGACTGAAATGTACCTTACTTGGTACCGATGAAAGACAAGTTGGTGGTAGATGATCCTCC
>NW_006800289.1:18278-23321 GCF_000485575.1 Poecilia formosa | reverse complement strand
TCTTTAAAAAGAGACTGTGTCAATGCAGGCTTCAGAAATGAACTCTGAAGGACCATCTCACATCAGACCATCACATTATGATATAGATACAGCAACATCACATTTTTATGTTGCTGGTATTTTTCTACCGGTTTGACATTATGAGTGACAGCAAAGTGGAAATGTCTTGAAGAAAATGCTTTCACGATGTGGTTGTTGTTATGATGTAGAAGGTCATTTTACCCAAGGCTGACACAATGACATAATTATGAACTGACATAAAACTGCAGCTAAAATTTCATTACACATCTTTGCAAAAAATTTTGCATCAGTGTTTAGAAGCAATATCGGTGATATGAACTGCAGCTCAAAGGGTCTTTATCCTTCTTTAAAAGCCAGGAAAATACAGCCGGATGCATAAATCTTTTCTCAAATTTAACGAAAGAAAGTAGCTATCTAAAAGGCAGATAGTGGGTATTTTTAATCTTTTTTTCACATTTAACGAAATAAAGTAACTATCTAAAAGGCAGATAGTGGGTATTTTTAATCTTTTTTTTTCACATTTAACGAAAGAAAGTAGCTTCCTCAAGTTAAAGGGGGAAGCTTGAGTGTAAATCAGTTGAAACATGTGTAAACACAGATAGTTTTAGAGATCTTTGTGACTGTGAGTAAACCAAATACCAAGGTATTTAAATTTGACAGAGCTGCTTTTGAAAGGAACTGGACCCATATGCTGCTCTTCAATTGGGGTCACAGGCATCAATTCACTTTTTTGAAGGCTAACCTTCAAAAAAGCCAGATACAGCCAGATATGTTTCCAAACTTTTGAAGTAAAATAAGTAACTCAGTAATGCTAGACAATGGATCTGAAATATAAAGAAGTGTATCATCAGCATATAAGGAAACTTTATGTTCAGTGCCAAACTGATTGATACCTATAATTTCTGGGCTATTCTGCAAAGCCACTGCGAGTGGTTCAATCGCGATTGCGAATAATTCAACATAACTGGATAGATTACTGTTAGTGCGTACTGTTGCCATTGTCAAGGTATACATCATCTTCACCCATGAAACAAATTTAGGGCCGAAATTAAACATCTCCAAGGTCTTAAAGCAGTGGTTCTTAACCTTTTTTGGGGTACCGAACCCACCAGTTTCATATGCACATTCACTGAACCCTTCTGTAGTGATAAAATTATTTTTTCCCCCAAAATTCAAGACATAGGGGTGACACAATTAGAATCTAGTTGGGTCACCCCAAGATCACTAAGTCTTCTTAAAAGGTAGAATCTCTGAGAACAGTTCTTCAAAATATAGTCAGTGTTTTCAGCAAAGTTGAGCTGACTGTCCAGGAACGACCCAAAGTATTTAAAATTTGCCACAGTTTCAACAGGTTGGCCATCGAGAGAAACTGGAACCACTTTAAGGTCTTGTTTAGATCATTTAATTAGCTCTACATTCTTAATAGAATGAAAAATTAATAATAAATAATACAGACTTTGCGGTATTCTGATTTAGTAATGTAATTAGATTAGTTGTGTTACCACCCTCACGCCACTAGAGGAAGTAGAAGGCCAGAAAAGATGTGACTAAGGAGCAGATTTAGAAGTACACAGAAAGCAACGGAAACTGTTAAAAACTGTGAGCTGCGCTGAAGTAAATGAAAGAGAGAAGTTCAAATACATGCTGAGAGAGAAACTCCTTCCTAAAGATAAAGCTATATCACAGATTTCAAAAGAAATTTAAAACGGGAGATCGTGGATAGGAAATAGTGCCCCCTTCACTTCCGGACTGCAATGGTCCCATTTCCAAATAAGGTATGAGATGGTTCGTCCCCGCCCCTTTCTGTTTGGTGCAGCGAGGTCCTTCTCGAGGAAAAAAAGTATCTTGTTGCGACTAAGGAGCAGATTTAGAAGTACACCGAAAGCTACAGAATTTGGTAAAAACTGTGAGCTTTGCTGAAGTAATTAAAGACACAAGTTCAAATCCATGCTGAGAGTGGAACTCCTTCAATCAGTGCTGCACCGCAGCTCTGATTGGCTCAGCAATGTAACATGATCCTCTGCAGCAAGTGATGGCAAAGCGGGGCGTGATCACAACTTTACACAAGTGTGTCTTTACCTACGCGGCAGAGGCTCCGCCGAACCCCTGAGACCTACTCACCGAACCCCTGGGGTTCGATCGACTTAAAGAGACAGTCCCACTCCACCCGGTCAAACGCTTTCTCATCAACGTTAAAATCTCATCACAGATGTGACCGGGCGGGGCGGAAGTATACAACACATTGAACAACTGCCTGACATCAAAGAAGGATTTACGATTTTTAACAAAACCCTTCTGGTCAGGTGAGACAATTGTGGGGATAATCTGTTCGACTTGTTTCGGCAACAATTTTTGCATCAGTTTTTAGAAGCGATATTGGCGATATGAACTGCAGCTCAAAGGGTCTTTATCCTTCTTTAAAAGCAAGGAAATTACAGCCGGACGCATAAATCTTTTCTCACCTTTAATGAAAGAAAGTAACTATCTAATAGGCAGATAGTGGGTATTTTTTTTATCTTTTTTCACATTTAATGAAAGAAAGTAGCTTCCTCAAGTTAAAGGGGGAAGCTTGAGTGCAAATCAATTGAAACGTGTGTAAACACAGCTCGAAGGAAAAATGGATATTTAAAAAAAAAAGCGGGCCACACTGACATTGCAGCTGCCTTTTCCCCTTTGAGACAAAGAGATACTTGCTGCAAAATCTTCGCCTCTCGTCGCCGCTGCAGCCATTCTGCGTTTCACCTCTCACTGTGAGCCCGCCTTCAGCTGCTGCTGTCTCCTCTGTCCCCATGGTCATGGTGTCCCAGGAGGCACGGCCGGTGGCGTGGCCCGACCCCGTAAGTGGGTTCTCCGCACCCCTCCGCCCACCATGGTTGGCTTGTTTTTTGTTGTTGTACTTTTTCTGTTTTAGGGCGTCTTGAAGCCGCCCTTGAGGGGGCAGGCTTCACGTGTAAACATTGGCCAATCACAATCCCCCAAAATTAAGGAAATCAGTCCCAGAAATCAACTGGTTGATAAATCAGTTGGCCAGTAAAAGTATCCTATATTAAACATGTATATAATGTAAACAGCACTGCCAGAGATGCAATAAGTTTAAAGCAGGTGTGTGAATGATCTAATGATCGGACTGCTGATTGCAGCCAGTCCACATTGTTAGCAGAACTAGAGGGCCCCAAAACCACATTTCGCTTAGGGCCCCATGGAGGCTTGGGCCGGCTCTGAAGCCTTCCCACTCCAGGTTTTCTTTTACCTTTGCACGATGCCCCAAAACCCGCCGGTGTTCTGACTATCGTGCGCATTACCATAAGGTATGCTGGATTTACGGGTATGACAGATAGTCAGAACACCTGCTGCACAACAGCGACTTGACATGACGCTGCTTGACAGTTGGTGTGATTTTCTTTGGTTCGAAGGCATCACCTTGACTACGCCAAACAATCTTTTCCATCCACAAGGCTGAATAGCGCAAACTTTGTTTTCTCTGACCACAAAACCTTTGGTGGACAGCTGTGAATGTCAGTCAGGCTTGAAGTTGTTTACGAGCAGACGGCAACCAATTGAGGCAAAGTGCCGCAATTTCTGATGAGAGGAATGGTCATAAATTCAGCCAGAATTATGCTAGAAAACAGATGCAGTGTTTATAATTGTATGTGGACAAAGCAGAGAGACCGAGTCTTCCTCTGAGTCTCTCCCAACAAAGGACCAGAAACACCTGGATGCTGTGCAAAGGGGTAAATGCTTTTTAAAAGTTTCAAATTTTCTATTAATAAACATAAGCTGGAATTTTTAGAGCTGATTTTAACATCCTACAATTTATTATCGAACTGCTAGTGTTTGTACGTTTCAATTTAAAAAAGAAAGACTTCAATTCCCATGATTCATCACTATTTTATTTGGTCCCTGGTATTAACGCCAGGATTTCAAATTTATGCTCTACAAATTAGCAAGCTTGGTGTTACTTTTTCCCTAAACAATATAACTTTATAATATCTTTAAAATAGCAGGAATATGTCAAATATTTCCCCTTCAAAAAGGGAAATTACTCGATAAAAAAATATTTTTTCCATATCTAACTTCTCATGAAATGTATAAATAACACACGCTACCATTTATACTTGAGTAGCACGCGCTAAAGTCAGCAGGACATCAAGCACGTGCCCTCTCTCACACAAAAACAAAGCAAAAACGACTTGGTTTCGCCACAGAAATATTTCCATAAATTAAGACTGAGGGCGACTGCTGCACATCAACCGTGATGTCGCTGATTTGCAGTCAGATTATGGCCTTTTCTTCAGGCAGGGGGCGGGAGAGAGAGAGAGAGAGAGAGAGAGAGAGGAAAAAGTCGAGCATTAGGGTCTGCTGGGAGCCAGCCCTTCCTCACAGCAGCACCACGTAATCAGGCTGGTCCAGGGCAGAAGCCACGCAGCGCTTTGCTCACTGATAAGACTCCTTGGAAGAAGTATAAGAGCGCAAACTACAACTCTGAGCATGAGGATTTACTTTCTAAAGAGGAGAAAGGAAGAGCTTGGAGCGCCTTCTCGTTCTCCTTCACTCTGCTGGCAACGGGACGAAGCTCACAGGCGCACACAGCTCTGCGAGCCGAGCTGAGGAGAGAGGCTTGAGGCTGGGCAGCAAGATGAGCTCGTGGGTCCAGCTGCTGCTGCTCGCGTTGCTGGCGGCGTGTGCGCAGTTTGGTGTGGCCGAGGTAAGTAAAACTGGGGGAAAAAGAAAATCACCAGTAAAAGTTTACTGACACCTGTCAGGAAACTTAGCTGGTAACACTTTATTTGAAGGGGGGTGAATAAGGCTGACATGACACTTTCATAAACACGACATAACACCTGTCATGAACATGAATAAGCCTTCATGAATATTTATGACTGTTGTCATAAAGTCTCATTCGCTAAATTATGACACTTTTAATACAAAGTTGACATTATTCAAAATGTCTTTGTCATGACAACTTGACATTAACCAATAAATCATTACTGATATAAATTTGTTATAAAAGTATTACTGATT
>NW_006800289.1:11561-18260 GCF_000485575.1 Poecilia formosa | reverse complement strand
TGCGTCCTGATTGGCTGGGGTGAAGGCATGGTGATAGGTGATGCCGGAAGAGTCTTACAGGTTGAATTTTAGCCTAGGGCTTCATTTCAATCTGTAGAGACTCACACAGAGAGAGAAACAGCAGTTAGACAATATTATTGGACCGAGAATTTGGCGCTTGGACACCGGCGAAAGACGTGCGTGCTGAGAATCGCAGCGAGCTTGAATGATCGGCTCGAATGAAGCTCAGGTAGGTCTTCCCCCCAAAAGAGGGTGCCGGGCCGAGGCCATGCCCTGACCTGCAGGCTTTTGTTGAACCTTGTTAGGCGCACGGCAGCCGGCCTGCAAGCTCATGTCGAACTTTGTTAGGCGAGGCAGAAAAACCGAGACCTGCAGGGTGATCGACCTCGTAGGCGCCACGGCAGCTGGCCTGCTAGCTTATAGCGAAGCTTTGTTAGGCAGGCGGTGATGGCCACGGACTGCAAGATGATCGAATCTTGTTAGGTGTGATGGCGGCCGGCCTGCAAGCTCATATCGAACTTTGTTAGGCGGGCGGTTATGGCCGTGGCCTGCAGGCTGTTGGAGCCTTGTTAGGCGCATGGCAGCCGGCCTGCAAGCTCATATCGAACTTTGTTAGGCGAGGCAGAAAAACTGAGACCTGCAGGGTGATCGAACCTTGTAGGCGCAACGGCAGCCGGCCTGCAAGCTTATAGCGAAGCTTTGTTAGGGGGGCGGTGATGGCCGTGGACTGCAAGATGATCGAACCTTGTTAGGTGTGACGGCGGCCGGCCTGCAAGCTCGTATCGAACTTTGTTAGGCGGGCGGTGATGGCCGTGGCCTGCAGGCTGTTTGAGCCTTGTTAGGCACACGGCAGCCGGCCTGCAAGCTCATATCGAACTTTGTTAGGCGAGGCAGAGAAACCAAGACCTGCAGGGTGATTGAACCTCGTAGGCGCAACGGCAGCTGGCCTGCAAGCTCATAGCGAAGCTTTGTTAGGCGGGCGGTGATGGCCGTGGCCCGCAGGCTGGTCAGGCCTTGTTGGGCGTGATGGCGGCCAGGCCTCCAAGCTGTCGAAGCTTTGTTAAGTGAGGCGATGACTACAGTGGCCTGCAGGCTGTTCGAGCCTTGTTAACGAACGGCGGTGGCTCATGAGGGCTGTTTTGAGCCTGGGAGAACAGTGCTGGCGTGGCTTGCAAACTGATCCAGGCCTCGATGCGCGGCATAGATGTCTGTGGCCTGCAGGCTGTTCCAGCCTTGTTAGGCTCGGCCGACTCCCTAGTTGAAGAATAGATATTTAGTATGTCGAAATGCTCTACCACCAGAGATTTGTTATGAATGCTTACCCATTGTCTGAAAGCAGCGAGAACGGAAGAGAGGTCTGAAAGGGTACCAGAGGAGGATGCTGCCGACGATCAGCAACTGGGTTATGACTGAACCTTGAGGGCAATGGGAGGCTGCCTGAGGACTAAATATGAAGCCTGGAAATGCCCAGGGGGATCTCGCATGAATCTTGGATGTCTAAGAAATTTAACGACATGACTGTTCTGGAGACTTCATGCGTAAGGGACGTAGGTATTGACGTGGAGCTTGCTGACTTAAAAGTGAAAATTGAGAACAGCCTGAAAGAGGCATAGATCCGGGACCTGTGTTGTCCCTTGAGCATTCTAAACTAATAGATTACTAGAATGGATAGTAAACAAGCATAAGCTGAGGTAGATTATGCTAGGTGATCGATGTAAGCGGCAGTTTTTTTGTTTTTTGTTTTTATTTTCCCCATGATCCTCGAGGAAAGGTGATTTATTTATACAGCGCATTTCCAGCAGCAAAGCAGTACTTTAAGAATGAGATAGAACTGAATCTTAAAAACCTAAACATGTAGAATATATATATTCATATATATATATATACATATACGAATATACAGCAATAATTAAGTATAGATTCCCCCCAAAAGTCTGTACTTCATAGTAAGTGCTAGAGAATGTCGCAGTTGAATTGCGGATTAAGGGAGTAGAAGGTGGCAATGAAAGAGCGAATAGTGAAGGACATGACCCCGTCGTGGGAAGGGAAGATTCCCAAGTTGCGCCAAATTCTAGTTAAGGCATACCATGCTGGGGTGAAGGACTTGAGAAATACTGTTGAATTGTTGTAGGAATGACCTGCAGGGATAGCAGAGGTAATGGAGACTACTAGATGACGAGGGGGAGGAAGGCTTGAAACACAGCTGAAGCGGGTGGATCCGAGGTTGCTTCGCCTTTTTGAAGCAGCTCTTGCCAGTTGATTGGATCGAGGTAGAGAGGTGGTGCGTCCTGATTGGCTGGGGTGAAGGCGTTGTGATAGGTGATGCCGGAAGAGTCTTACAGGTTGAATTTTCACCTAGGGCTTTATTTTATTTGGTCCCTGGTACTAATGCCAGGATTTCAAATTTTATGCTCTACAAATTAGCAAGCTTGGTGTTACTTTTTCCCTAAACAATATCATTTTATAATATCTTTAAAATAGCAGGAATATGTCAAATATTTCCCCTTCAAAAAGGGAAATTACTCAATAAATAAATATTTTTTCCATCTCTAACTTCTCCTCATGAAATGTATAAATAACACAGGCTACCATTTATACTGAAGTAGCACGCGCTAAAGTCAGCAGGACAGCAAGCACGTGCCCTCTCTGACAAAAAAACAAAGCAAAAACGACTTGGTTTCGCCACAGAAATATTTCCATAAATTAAGACTGAGGGCGACTGCTGCACATCAACCGTGATGTCGCTGATTTGCAGTCAGATTATGGCCTTTTCTTCAGGCAGGGGGCGGGAGAGAGAGAGAGAGAGAGAGAGAGAGAGGAAAAAGTCGAGCATTAGGGTCTGCTGGGAGCCAGCCCTTCCTCACAGCAGCACCACGTAATCAGGCTGGTCCAGGGCAGAAGCCACGCAGCGCTTTGCTCACTGATAAGACTCCTTGGAAGAAGTATAAGAGCGCAAACTACAACTCTGAGCATGAGGATTTACTTTCTAAAGAGGAGAAAGGAAGAGCTTGGAGCGCCTTCTCGCTCTCCTTCACTCTGCTGGCAACGGGACGGAGCTCACAGGCGCACACAGCTCTGCGAGCCGAGCCGCTGTCCCCTTCCTCATCCTCCCCTCCGCGCGCCGAGCTGAGGAGAGAGGCTCGAGGCTGGGCAGCAAGATGAGCTCGTGGGTCCAGCTGCTGCTGCTCGCGTTGCTGGCGGCGTGTGCGCAGTTTGGCGTGGCCGAGGTAAGTAAAACTGGGGGGGAAAAAATCACCAGTAAAAGTTTACTGACGCCCATCAGAAAACTTAGCTACACCTTAAACTTTTCTATAGAGCTGTATTATTGAGATATACGATAATATACGTTAGCCCAATATTAATATTTGTCACCGCTTTCCATGTATGGCCACAACAACCTAATGAAATAGGTTCAACTTTTTTTATTTATGTTTTGTTTTGTTTATATATATATATATATATATATATATATATATATATATATATAAAATATTTCGATTTAGTGCATCTGCTTCAACATACTCTTATAATAAAGGGTTTCCATGTGAGGTGGTTTGTTGTTACAGAGAACTCCCCTGATTTTCCTCATTAGATAGACGCTGGGATCCAAAACATGCTCAACCTTGTACCAAGAAATGTGGGAGAAATTAGAGATGGACGCTAATTTGAAGCTGTTGTCTCCACGTGGTTGGACGTGATGCGTTCAGGGTCTCTAACAAACTCCTGGGTTACAATTTGGGAGTCCAGTTTGTTCTTGAATGATTGCAGGGGGTTGAATAAGTAGTGAACCACAGAGCATAAATAATTATACCCATACACACTTGAGAGAGAGAAAAAGAGAGAGCAATTAAACTAATGTGCATGTTTTTGGATGATCTGGGGAAGCTGGAGTACCTGGAACAAGACCACACAGGTGTTGGGAGAACACGCACAAAAAAACGCCCCGAAGTCACAAAAGTAATTGTCGTCCCATTGATTCANAGATGCCAGTATCCGTGTAACTTTGGACAAGTCCAGAATGTGAGTGAAAGTGTGGCGGAAGATTCTTTACAACAATCACACGTCGGATCCAAGTCCCTTTTGAATTTGCACAATCTGTCCTTAGACCAATGCAAACGATGTACTACCCTGAATTTAACGATAACATATTTCAGACATATTGAGGACAAATAAATATTTTGAATTATTTTTTGCCAAACTGTGTCTGATATGGATTCCTCCAAGTCCATCTCCCACTTCAAAGAATCTAAATTGGTCTCATTCTATGAACTGAGGAAAGAATAAACTCTACTCATAGAGTGTTTTGTTACAGACTTACACATCACATTGGTGAAGAAAGTCCTGGTGAGGAAGACTGGCACGCTCTGACATAGATAAAGTAGTTTGGGCAGTATTGCCAATTTTATCACATTGATTCTAACCCACAGGGATGGAGGCAGAGATGCCCATGTAGAGATGTCCTTCCTATGAGAGGTAGATAGTTTTAGAGATCTTTGTGACTGTGAGCAAACCAAATACCAAGGTATTTAAATTTGACAGAGCTGAATTTGAAAGGAACTGGACCCATATGCTGGTCTTCAATTCACTTTTTTGAAGGCTAACCTTATAGCCAGATATGTTTCCAAACTTTTGAAGTAAAATAAGTAACTCAGGAATGCTAGACAAGGGATCTGAAATATAAAGAAGTGTATCATCAGCATATAAGGAAACTTTATGTTTAGTGCCAAACCATGCCCCATGAAACAAATTTAGGATCGAAATCTCCAAGGTCTTAAAGAGACAGTTCCACTCCACCCGGTCAAACGCTTTCTCAGAGTCCAGCGAAGTTAAAATCTCATCACAGATGTGACCAGGCGGGGCGGAAGTATACAACACATTGAACAATTACCTGACATCAAAGAAGGATTTACGATTTTTAACAAAACCCGTCTGGTCAGGTGAGACAATTGTGGGGATAATCTGTTCGACTCGTTTCGCCAACATCTTTGTAAGAATTTTTGCATCAGTGTTAAGAAGCGATATCCGGCGATATGAACTGCAGCTCAAAGGGTCTTTATCCTTCTTTAAAAGCAAGGAAATTACAGCCGGACGCATACATTTTTTCTCACCTTTAATGAAAGAAAGTAGATATCTAAAAGGCAGATAGTGGGTATTTTTAATCCTTTTTCACATTTAACGAAAGAAAGTAGCTATCTAAAAGGCAGATAGTGGGTATTTTTAATCTTTTTTCACGTTTAACGAAAGAAAGTAGCTATCTAAAAGGCAGATAGTGGGTATTTTTAATCTTTTTTCACATTTAACAAAAGAAAGTAGCTTCCTCAAGNGTGAGCTTTGCTGAAGTAATTAAAGACACAAGTTCAAATCCATGCTGAGTGGAACTCCTTCAATCAGTGCTCCTCCGGAGCTCTGATTGGCTAAGCAATGTAACGTAATCCTCTGCAGCAAGTGATGGCAAAGCGGCGCGTCATCACGATTTTACGCAAGTGTGTCTTTACCTACGCGGCAGAGGCTCCGCCGAACCGCTGAGACCTACTCACCGAACCCCTGGGGTTCGATCGAACCCAGGTTAAGAACCACTGTCTTAAAGAGACAGTTCCACTCCACCCGGTCAAACGCTTTCTCATCAACGTTAAAATCTTATCACAGATGTGACCAGGCGGGGCGGAAGTATACAACACATTGAACAATTACCTGACATCAAAGAAGGATTTACGATTTTTAACAAAACCCGTCTGGTCAGGTGAGACAATTGTGGGGATAATCTGTTCGACTAGATTCGCCAACAATTTTTGCATCAGTTTTTAGAAGCGATATCAGCGATATGAACTGCAGCTCAAAGGGTCTTTATCCTTCTTTAAAAGCAAGGAAAATACAGCCGGATGCATAAATCTTTTCTCACCTTTAATGAAAGAAAGTAGATATCTAAAAGGCAGATAGTGGGTATTTTTAATCTTCTCACTTTTAACAAAAGAAAGTAGCTATCTAAAAGGCAGATAGTGGGNTTTAACGAAAGAAAGTAGCTATCTAAAAGGCAGATAGTGGGTATTTTTAATCTTTTTTCACATTTAACAAAAGAAAGTAGCTTCCTCAAGTTAAAGGGGGAAGCTTGAGTGTAAATCAATTGAAGCATGTGTAAACACAGCTTGAAGGAAAAATGGATATATAAAAAAAAGCAGGCCACACTGACAATGCAGCTGCCCTTTCCCCTTTGAGACAAAGAGATACTTGCTGCAAAATCTTCGTCTCTCGCCGCCGCTGCAGCCATTCTGCGTTTCACCTCTCACTGTGAGCCCGTCTTCAGCCGCTGCCGTCTCCTCTGTCCCCATGGTCATGGTGTCCCAGGCGGCATGGCTGGTGGCGTGGCCCGACCCAGTAAGTGGGTTCTCCGCACCACTCCGCCCACCATGGTTAGCTTGTTTTTTGTTGTTGTACTTTTTCTGTTTTAGGGCGTCTTGAAGCCACCCTTGAGGGGGCAGGCTTCACGTGTAAGCATCGGCCAATCACAATCCCCCAAAATTAGGGAAATCGGTCCCAGAAATCAACTGGTTGATAAATCAGTTGGCCAATAAAAGTATCCTATCTTAATCATGTATATAATGTAAACAGCACTGCCAGAGATGCAATAAGTTTAAAGCAGGTGTGTGAATGATCTAATGATCGGACTGCTGATTGCAGCCAGTCCACATTGTTAGCAGAACT
>NW_006800289.1:6844-9294 GCF_000485575.1 Poecilia formosa | reverse complement strand
TGACTCTCTGCTCTACACAGCTGGAAAAAAAAAAGTTACTTCTGCCCTTTCTGTACTAGGAGGAGTTTTAACTACAAAAACGCTTATATTAAGTTTTATGTCTTGGCCAGGTCTTCCTCATAAAACAGATCTTTGATCTCAGTGGGACTAAAATGGTAAAGGTTAAAGAAATGAAACAAAAACATTAAAACAAGACATTTTGAAACCGTAGCGTACCATGACCGCTCCTGGTTTCTGTGCACAGTCAGCGTTTTGTCTTCTTCTACTGGGATAAATGATGTTTGTGTTGCTGTCTCAGATGAGGAGGAAGCTAACTCTGCAGCCAACGGAGGTCACAGACTTCCACGCAGCCCCGGTGAGCCAAACCTCTCTTTATCTCTCTTTATTTGGTTGTTGTGATCATTTTATTTTATTTTTTACATATTTTTGCGTTGTTTGTCCTATGAGGAAACTCGTTATGTTGGCTAAGGAACGCTCTGCCAGTCCGTCTGGGAGATGATTCATAATTTTTGTGACGGAGGGAAAATCTTTTCCCATTAACCTTTTTGTTGTTCTCATGAAGCAGAACTCAAAATTTCCAGATGCTGATCTACAACTGACCTTTGCTAATCTTTGAATAAAACCTACTCAGTGTTTCTGCTTTTCAATGCACGTCCTTGTGTGTCAACAACAGAAAAACTCAAACTCTCGAGCAGAGAAGTACGCATTGTCTGGCTCATCAAACCTCAGAACGTGCCGCTGACGCCGTAGCGTGTCGTGTTTGCTTCCTCAGTCCCTGAGCGCGCCAAGCGGGCTCGATGTAAAGTTCGCTCAGAAGTGGTTCATCTCATCAGAGACATGGTGGACCGCACCAGCGCCAACTTTCTGCTGTTCCCGCCGTGTGAGGAAGTCCAGCGCTGCTCTGGCTGCTGCAACACCAAGGACATTCAGTGTGTTTCCAATTCCACAAGCACCAGAAACCTGACGGTAAATGAGCATGCTTGGTCATAACGATTAGCAAGTAGAAAGAGTTAAACCCAAAATTGGTTCCTGTCCCAAACAGACTTAGATGTTCAATTATTTCCCTTTGATTTAAGACGTTTGTTTCTGATATAAACAGGTATCTCCCAAAAGATAATAAAACAATGAGAAAGAAGCATTCTGTTGTTACATGCAGCCTTTTTAATAATCAGTAGAAAAAACTGTTAGCTTTAGAGCAATTACAGCTGTTTCATGATTGCTTTTTGTATATTTCAGCAGGTCTTTGACGCTTTATCTTTGGTGATGTTGGAAGGCCTTCTTACCGTCATCTTTAACTCCCTCTGGACTATTAGAAATTTTGAGCTTATCTGAAAGTAATTGAGAATAAGAACTGTAATTAATAGCAAAACATTTTTTGTAATGTTGAGAAAATAAATTTAAAATAAGCTAGTTTTAAAACCCAACATGTCTTGATTCAAATGGCCTAATTATAGTTTTAAAATCAGTAACATATTCTGGCTTTTTGACCTTTATTTTCCCTGTAGTTACAGGAGATGGTTTGCTAGGATCGTTTGACTTGCCTTTTGTCTGTATGGGAAACAATACAGTAGAAGTTATAGCTTTTCACACTCATCCATTCATGTCAGGTAAATGAATGTACGTCTTTGTTGTTCTGCAGTTTCTGTGTAAGTTCATGCGTTGTCTTATATTGGATTAAACTCTATAATTCTGTGATGTCAACACGCATTGTTGTTTTCCTTGTGGCTACACGCGGCCCGCCAGGAGGACCTGGGATTCAAAAGGAAGAGAGAAAGCCAATCTTTTTCCAAAATTAACTAATGTAGATATTCTTCCTTAACAGTAACTTTCTACATAAATTTAAAAATATATCAACAGGTGTTTAATTATAAAAAACACTAAGATTTTCTTAAAGATCACCTGACAAAAATTGAAATTAGTTTAGCTTGGTAACAACTTCCACATAAAAGAGTGTTGTTTTCCCATTAGTGCTTATACATTTTGCATTCACTGGCTGGAAAAAAGTAAGATTTGTAGTTCACAGCCAACCAAATGCCGACGAGGCTAGTCACTCATAAAATGTAAAAGATTTGCTCTGCATCTTTTTTCTCTGTGCTTTTCAAGTAGTTCACTCTGAGAAGCAACAGAAAATTGCAGCTCTGGTTATTTAACCTCCATTTGTTGCCTAGCAACAGCTCCTTTTTGAGTACAAAAAAGCAAACATTCAAAAGCATATATTCGTCATAGCGTCCCCACAAAACGTTTTTTTCTTTTTTTTTCTTGAACTCGGAGTACCTCCCAGTGACTCCCGTCTTCTTCTTCTCAACCTCTCCAGGTCACGAAGATCGTGTTCAACGAAAGACCCACTTATTCTAAGGTTGTGGTTTCGGTTGTGGATCACGTCGATTGCAGATGTCAGCCTACGCCGCGCCCCGCTGTGCTCAAGAACAAAGCCTCTCACAGGCTGCACA
>NW_006800289.1:0-6247 GCF_000485575.1 Poecilia formosa | reverse complement strand
CACACACACACACACACACACGTGCTCAGCAAATAAAATCAGCATCTAAATCGCATTGCAATCGTATTTATAACCCGACTAGTTTCCACTTTTTCATAACACAAACTTCTGTGTAATTTCTTTGAATTTCTTTAACAGAAACACAAAGTAGTGCATAATTCAGAAGCAGATTGAAAGTGAAATATGATTTGAATTTTCTTTTACAAATCAAAAAACATTTTTGGAAGAAAAATCTAAACCTTTATCCGTTTCCTTCCACTTAATCACTCTGCACTGCTTTGAGTTTGTCTGTCGCATGAAATCAGAATAAAGTTGATCAAAGTTTGTGGTGTTAATGTGACAAAGTGTGGAAAAAGTTTGGGTGAGTGGATAATTTTGTAAGTAACCAACACAAACTCTGTTGCAGAATCAATGCTATAGATAAACATGTGAGCCGACTGTGCGCTACGTTTCTTATTTATTTGTCTTTACTGTTACTGTGGATTAATGTTCTACAGAAATACTGCCAAGAAGACATGCTGAAACTGAGATTTTCTAAAAGATTTGTGTAGATTTGTGGCTTCAAACAGAAAGAAATTGTTAATGGTGCCCAAACTCGCCATGACCTCCCAGTCAGATGTTAAATTTCTTAGTGCAGAAAATGTGTGAATGGTTGTTTTCTGTGTCTAAATTAGTGGTGCTGTGTGCACACGTCGACACCTCCGTTATTTATCTCAGACGTATTTCTCAAAAAAGCTTTAGAAATATGTTTTCTCAACCATCCTCTCTGAATTGAACCTTGTAAAATTAATAAATCTGCTCTCTTTAAGCTCTTCTGTAAGATGTTGCAACACATTGGCTTAAATTTCTTTGAGACGAATTCAGAAGGCCATACATTTATACTTCTAAAACTTTTTTTGATGTTATTTTTGTGAATATTTGCCTTTATTTTTAATGACTTGTCTAATCGTACTGCTGTGTCCAGTAGTCCACCGTCGGACAAGCATCTTAAATTATTGACAATCTTGGCCTGTGTGTTCTTTATGCCAATTTACAACTGTTACTGATTTCTGTCTGATTTAATATATGCAATCGTGAAAAGAGAATGTTTGCCTATTTTCATATGATTATAAGAATCTTTAAATTGAGCTGGAAATCATATTTGGTTTTTGTTTTTATTTGTGTTTCATAATTTTTAATTTCATTGGAGTGACATAATCCCAAATCAACATGCTAACGTGTAGCATCATTTTTATAATGCTACATGCTAGCATGTTATGGTGATGGTTTGCTTTGTTACATATGAGCAGGCACTATCTTTAACACGATTTTCTCAACCAAACAATATTAACAGCTTCATGCTAACTTCGTGGATACTTAAATATTCTATCACAATGCAGCTAAATTCATGAAACGCAACAGTTTTTGCCCCATCCCAAATTTGGCACCATATTTTAAGTTATCCTTTCTAATCACTCATAAGTGCCTTTGTTGTTGCTGTTAGGACAAGAGATGATGTCAGGATTCACACAGCAGGTTCACTTGCATTTAGTAGTTTTTGGAAGTATGATCCAACTGAGTGACAAGACTGTTACAGTCTCACCAGCAGATGTCACTAGTGAGCAATGAATGAAGCATCAAGTAATGAACCTTTTTGCAAAGCAAAGGGTTGGAAAGCTTCATTGCTTCATGAGGCTTCATTTGTCCATCACTACCACGGTGTCATCTGTTGTTTTCCGCCGGGACATTGCTTAATATCAAAACGATACTGAAAAAGTAACTCCGTGAAATAGTACTTTTTCCACCATTTCACACAACGCACGGGCATTTTCGTTCATGTTGGGTTTAGCAGAAGCACTCGTTAGCACCGGCGCTAATCTTCCTCTGGAGTTTAATGGCGGCTGTTTGACCAACTATGAAAGCGCATTACTGCCACCAACTGGACTGGAGTGTTAAATGAAAGTTGACAGAAAAAAATATATTCTAAAAAGTTATTTTTTCCAAAGTTACGTGACAGTATATTTTATTTTTATTATAATTAATTGCTAAAATGTTTTTTAATGTGTAGATGTTTATTTATTCAATTCTACTTTGAGCTGCCTCCTTTTTAGTTTATACAGAAAATGATTCATAATCCGTGAGTTATATTTAGTGCTTAACTAACAAAACTTTTAAAAAAAGAATACAAATGTTTATACCCTATCAGAAGGTATCACATACTTTCAATAATTTTGTTTTTCAATTTAAACTCGAGAGTTAAGCAAGTGAATACTGATAAATCATCTGTAGTTTCATAAGTCCTGTATTGTGATGTGGAACGGTGTCACTACCACTCTGGGTCCAATATAGCATGACTCTGGGTCTTTAAAGCAATCAGTGAACATTAACATTTAGTTTGAATATTATTCACAAAAATACTTTATGTACAATGAACCACTCTGGAACATATTTTTTTTTATTATTATTATTTTTGATTAAGTTGTGCAATTCCTCCCATCACAAGATAAATCTTCAGATGGAAGGAATGTCAAAGTAAGATCATGTTTAACCAAAGTCTATTGTATGTATTCATGCATATTCTGCTTTTATATAATCAATTTAACCAAAACTAAGTTTTTCAGTGCTCCTAACACACATGTAAAATATATTTTAATGGATAAGATAGATTATTGCTTTAATATTCTTTCTCCAAACATACTTCTTCATGGCATACTTCTGTAACTGAACAATACCTACAGACGTCTCAAAATGTGTTAAACTGTTTGGCCCATTGCACTGCAACACCAACATGTATTTACATCCCCATTTGAAGCGGTACATGTTGGAATACAGGCTTTTTTGAGTCAGTATTCCAGTATTTGCGATTAAATACTGAGAATGTTTAATCACAAAGTTCAGATTAGGAGACAATTTCAGAAGAGTCAACAAAAACTTAGTATGTCATGAACATCTGCCTTTGATATTATAATGACCAAAATTTTACATGTGCAAATGATTGGAACTTTGTCATGATGACACAACTGATGCTTTATGTAAAGCTCAGTGTTTTCACATTGGCAGAAACACTTCTCTTGGAAATGTGTACAACGGTCTGCATTCCACCACACAATCTTGGATGAGCTTGACAGATATACAATGTCGACAATATATCATCAGATTTACCCTGAAATTTGTACTTTGATATGCACACTTAAGTGTTAAGGTTATATCCCTAAGCTGAGCTAAGTGCGTTCAGTGCTAGATGGTGAATGTCGCACTAAATTTGTTCCATTTGTGTGACTTTGTAACATTAGAACATTTTCAGCATTAATGCCTGTTTTATACTTAAATCTCATTATTTCTCAATAACACTGAGGGGTTTTGGCCAGGTCCTGGGTCTAGTAAACAGGTGAACAGAAGGTAAAATGGGTTAGCTACAACAGGCCAATGAGAGTCAAAAGGCGGTGCTCAACAATTGATTTGCATTTGCATGGCTCCCAGCAACTTTATTTAAATACGAAAACCTCTGCTAAGCCCAAGGGGAGGGGGTGATTGGGGAACACGGACACGCACCGTTTTTGACCATTCTTGGCAGTGCCCTACAATTTTCCACGCTGACAAAAACCTCTTGCAGATAGTCCTCAATCTCGATGCGCACAGCAGAACTAGGTGTCAATAGCTGTGGAAAATCCCACTTTTCATGCAGTGGGATATTTGTCTGTTGCCTGTGAATCCCCCTGAGATCCTGAACACTTCCAGTTTCCACTCACCCAACCTCCCCTCGCTGGACTCTTGGCCTCTTTGGATTCCCCATCCCTGGTAAATCTCTTTTTGTGTTTTCTCTGGTTTTTCACGACTCTCACCTCTGTTTTTGTGTTCCAGACCTGCGAGTGCAACCACAGCCAGAGGAACCTCTTCGACACCATCTCATTATTTCTAAATAAACATTTGACTATTTGATCACTTGTCTTGGCTGTGTGTTGGGTTCTGACTGGTTACTTAAATGTTACACAAAACAGGCAAGAATGAACTTGGTGAACAAGTCTATCACTCTGGTGATGTCAGCATCACATTGTTTCTGTTGTAGCTCCATAAGATGCTGATACTTTTTAGCTTTTTCCTCCTCTATGTGCCCTTGTAGGTGAATTTCGTCTCTGATTCTGCAACAATCACACCACAGTTGGTCTTGACAAGGGAGAAATATATCCTTGATATCAGAAACATCCATTTCTTTAAAACATTCTCTTTCCATGGAAGCATTTTTTCCTTTCTTGCAGACTTCCTCACTTTCATCCACTCTGATTTCAGAAATGTTAGACCATAAATTCAAGTTGTAAGAATGTGTTGGATCCAGACAAATGTACTTGAATATTAGCTGGTATCTCTCCGGCAGTGATGTCAGTAACGAGTTACTGACGTCGGACAACTTTTTTCAGTAACGAGTAATCTAACGCGTTGCTATTTCAAATCCAGTAGTCAGACTACAGTTACTTATCAAAATCATTTTGCGTTACTGTGCGTTACTATTTTCTTTTGTAATTTAATTTTATTTCCTCTGTGCGTTTTGTCGAGTGACCGACGTCTCAGCAGCGACAGAAATGTAAACAATGGAGGGAAGAGGGAGATGCGAATTTTGTTGGTGGAAAAACAGGAACTATTTTGAGTTTCTATCTCCAAGTCTGATTTTTATAAGCGGCTTTGGGCTTATGTTTTTTTTTTTTTAAAGTCGCTTACAAATTGTCGCGGGTTGCGCCTTTTTGGGCTCGTTTCTGAACGTGAAGTTGCTCGTTTGGGCTTGGAAATAAGCAGAGACTCATAAGAAATCCCAGAATTTGTCTGTAATTAAGGTAGTTTTATTCAGACTCTCCCTGTCCATCATTTCCCGGATGATCCGTCCCGCTGTGTCTTTGTTAATGTCAAGTTAATATATTTGCTACGAATGACGTCGAGCTCCAGAAAATTGCAAACATCGAGACTGAAGACTGATATGAACAGCGCAATAAACATGAAAACAGCCACGAATGAAGGAGTCCGTAAAGTTGTGCAACTAAACGCCATAATTAATATTAAGATAAGTATCACAAATCTGTCCAGCAGCATGAGCGCTGTGCGCTGCGCTCTGACAACAAACGCAGGGCCGTAAAACAAAACCTGGAGACTGGGGTGAGGGGCGGGAGCTTTAAAATCCTTCTTAGAGTTTTCTAGACAATAGTGGAACACCAGGCACATGCAGAGGTGGGGGGCTGGGGGGGCTTGAGCACCTGCCCCTTTTGCTCCTTGCCCCCAAGTACCCTTTTGGTAAAATTTTGGTTTTTTTGTATTATTATTTCCTAAGCCCTCTTCTGACACATAACATGTACTACAATTATTTAGTTTTTTGTTGGGGTTTTTTTGTACAACATAATAAGCCGGTCACCTTGTTACCTTTGACTTTTTGCCCGTGCAGGACGCAGTTGCCCCTCGCACAGGGAGATAAGGCGGCTAACTGAAGCTCAACGTAGCGAACGTTCCAGATTACAGAAAGTTTTTAGTGAATAAAGTGGAGTAGACTTGCTATTTGTCAGATGACGGATAACGTTGAAGTATCGTTTCTGCTTCAGCGGTTTAAGCAGAGAGATAATGAAATACAACAGACACTGACAGGGCTCTGCGTCTGCCTTTCTCTGAAGAACTACTGAGCAGGAGACAGCCAGGTGATGAAAAACTGTTCTTATCTATTGATTCAGTATTTTTATCATACAGAGATTAGGCTGTTGTTGTTGTGCAATTAGCCAGCTGCTAGCTAACGACTTTGCTAGCAAAGCAAGATAACTAAAAAGCTTCTTCCTTGTATCTTTTTTAAATTAAATAACTAATTTTTGTCTCGTAAACTTAAAAAGTTATTTGCCAAACAAACTTTTATTTGCACACATCAGAAATATTTTGTGATTTTGGGCCCTGCCCATGACGTCATGTGAGAATCACAAACAAAAACTTTGAATAGCAATAAAAGATTTATGACACGTGCAAATAAGTTTGGTTTGGAAATAAATGTTTCACTTCATGAGACAAAAATATGTAATTTTAATTTTTTTAAAGTTATTTAAGCAAAACTCAGTAGACTTTTCTCATGGTGACATGCCTTATCAATTCAATTTTTGCTTTTGTGTCTTGTCTTTTTTCTGCAGTTCCACAATAAAGTTTGATGCAGCTCTGCTTTCCTGAATGGACCATTTTCATCTCCACTGCAAGTGTAGCAAACAGGCAGCTCTTTTTTTATATATTACATATATATTTATATATATTATTA
>NW_006800288.1:475739-625887 GCF_000485575.1 Poecilia formosa | reverse complement strand
TTCGATTCCAGGTTCGATTCCAGCTTCCACATGTTGATGTGCTCCTGGGCAAGGTACTTAACTCCAAACTTCCTACGTATCGGCGTGTGTGTGTGAATGGGTGAATGTGACTCTAGTATAAAGCGCTTTGAGTGGTCAAAATGATTGAAAAATGCTATATAAGTTCAGTCTATTTACTTCACTTTTTCCACATTTTGTAATGTTACAGCCTTACTCCAAATTTTATTCAATTAACCTTTCCTCAAAATTCTACACACAAATACTTCTGTATGACAATGTGGGAAAAGTTTGATTGTTTTGATTCAAGATGTTGTTTTCTGGCAGCCATTTGAGTTTTAGACTCAGTCTTAGTGTTTTGAATGAAAAATACTTTTTAGTTTTAGTCAGTGTTAATCATTTCTAGATGGGATAGTTTTAGTATAATTTTGGTCTTCATAAAGTTGGTGTAAAAACAAGAATTAGTCTTTGCAACTTGAACTGAGTAATTAGAGTGGTTCTGAAACCACTCCTTTGAGATCTTGGTCATGTGTTTGAGTCATTGCCGGCTAAAGAGTGAACCGTCGCCCCTGTTGGAGGTCAAGAATGTACCTCGGCAGATTTTAATCTAGGATGCTATTGCATCCAGCTTTCCTTCTATCCCGGCTTCCAGATCCTGTAAAATATCCCCATAGCATGAACTGCCACCATCGTGCTTCACTGTGGGGATGGTATTGGCCTGGCAATGAGCCCTTCCTGGTTTCCTCCAAATATGATGCCAAAGAATTCAATCTTTGTCAAAATCAGTCCAAAGTATCTTGTTTCTACTGGTCTGAGAATCCTTTAAGACAAACTCCAGGTGGTTTGCCATGGGCCTTTTATTAGGGAGTGTCTTCTATCTGGCCACAGGTGGTGCATTGGTTGTCCTTCTGGAAGATTCTCCTCTCTCTGCAAAGGAAAGCCAGAGGTCTGACAGAGTGACCATTGGGTTCTTGGTCGCCTCCCGGACCTGTATCAATTTTCACTTTAAAGTTATGTGCTACTTTGTAGTGGTCTGTAAACAAATCCAATTAAACTAAAGTTTGTAGCTGTGATGTGTCATATTGCAAGAAAGGAACTCTTCTATATGGCATATTATAGATATGGAGTACCTAAAGGTTAACACAAATATGAGCGAAAATTGTGTTTTTTTCTTTTATCTTTCCTTTAAACATTTTTCTCTTAATGATGCTGTCATTAGACGAAACAAGAAAAGTTTGTGTTGTGACAATACACACTATTTCAGTAAATTACAAAGACATTGCTCGCTGCACAGGAATGTAATAACACACATATGAAACAGTCACATTTGATTAGGTTTGTGTTTTTTCTTTTTTTTTTGTTTTGATTTTTTGCTGCTGTGGGAAATTGATTTCATTGCGTCCAATTTAAAATCAAATGAAAGCTGGCAGTCTGAAGGCGTAGAAACACTACCTTTGTCGCAGGACCCCTGCTGGATCCCCGCCGATGACCTGATACTCGGACCACAAACTTGAAATAGCTTGCCATTAGAGCTGAGATGAAGGTTCCTGATACGAGTGGCTCAGGTTGGTGGACTGACTTCAGCCCACGCAGCTCATTATTTTTAATTAGCCCCACCTTTTCAGCTCGTCCGTTTTTATGACAGTGCGTCATTAAGCACCCGAACGCTGACTTTTAAATACAATCAGACGTTTGATGTTGAGTTTAACACATCAACTGACGTACATCTGCAGCCAAGGAGCACGGTTGTTAAACTTTGCGATTGTCTTTGTAAAGTTTGCTCTCACTTATTGTTTGGACAGACTGGAAACTTCATATGTTGTCACTAATTGTCTGTCTTAAAGCCTCTTTATGTAAGGATAAGGTAATGAAGCAGAATAACTTTTACATCTAATGAGCTGTAGAAACGTGACATTACTGTTGCATTTTTTAAAGTAGTCTATTTCCATACAGAACTTTGGCCACTTCTCAAGGCTCGCTGGTCAATTGTGAGTGATTTTATGTGCTAGTTATTCACTGACTTGCTTATTTAGCAGACACTAGAACTTTTATTATATTGATAAGTTACATATTAGTGACTATTTTATGCCTCTAAATAAATATAGAATAGTGATGGGCCTATTGTTTGACACAAAATGTTTTGAAACAATGACTCATGGAAGTTTTAAAATTCAGATTTTCTAACTTCCTTCCTAAAATACTGCTAATGGATTAGCAGTATTTTAGGAAGAGAGTTGTTTTTTTTGTTAGGTTGTTGATTATGTTTGTCCTCTGTAATATTGCCACAGCTAGAGACTCTAGTTTTTACATTTTTGTTTTTTTGCATTAAAAGCACAGAGACGTTCAGTATCGGCTCCTTTGTCTGGAAAATGTAATTAAAAAATAAAATACGCCTACAGTAACACAACCTTACTTTTTATTCAGCCTCTGTGATTCCTATCTTTCATTATTCACAGCCATACTTATTGGTTCCAGGCTGCACAAGGTATTGTATAATAGAGCTGACTTTAAAACAGATTGAAACAAGGCACTTTTTAAAGGAGATAAATAACACCAGGCATACCTTTGACAAAAACACACATTTTAATTCCACATGGAATTACATTTCCGACACGAGACAACAGATTTGAACCATTTTTCAGTTTGATATTTTGTAGCATTTTGTTATAATTTTTGCATCAGAAATATCTGCTGCTACCTCTACTTCTGCAAACTTAATGCGTCTTAAGTCGATTTCAGATATGGGATGTGGATTATTAATGGTTTTGACTTAACATGGACTTTGGCACATTTATGATGTTGCTCTTCACAGCCTCAACTGTAGTTCATACTGTACAGTTAGAATCGAATACAAACACAGACACACACACAAATAATTGAAGCGGGTGAAGGTCGTATAAAAACAAGTTATAATTATATAAATTTAACCTGCCTACTTTGATTCCAGATTTAATAAAGTCAATCACACAATCTCCAGATAGACGTTTTGTAGAGCAAATATGCACTGGCACATCTACCAACCATCTTCTCTATGTGGTATACCTGAAATTCCAAAAGGCAAGACATGTAAGAAAGAAACAAAACTGCATATGACAAATGTTTTTCACCCAGGTTATGTTTCTGTCACCAGCCAAATGTTTCTGAAGTGGCCGTAGACAACATATTCCATGTTGACAGCACAAAGGCTCTCAAAAAGACCTATATGAAACCTCATGCAAGCCTTTATTTTTGACCCATCCAACACTAAGCTGTTCTAAGACAACATGGTTAAAGTATGGGTTTGAATTGTTCAAAGTCATAATTCAATGGATAAGGCTCTGAACATAAAAATCATTCAGTTTTTAGAAAAATCTCCATTATCATCATCAAGAAATTGAAAAAGGAAGTTCACACTCAGCTTTAATACAGTTTAGAAGTATGACTTGTAAATGTTGACTTTATGACCAACTCTTTAGTCAAAATGAAAACTTTACATATAGCTAACATTAGCTTTAACAAACTACTTGGCATGTAAAAGGTGAATGTTAGCTTGATTGAACAAACTCATTCTCTAGTGAGAACAAGCTTCATTAACACAACTTGTTGACATTGATATTGTTATACGGCATCATCTTATCAGTTCTTGTTTTCTTTTGAGGAACAGATTCAGAATTACAATTATTTACATTGCAAAAGCAAAAATAAAAAATAAAAAGCAAAAAAAAAGACATAAATAAATCATCTCGTGACTTCCGAAAGCAAACTACCCAGTACGACTGCCAAGTCGTTTATGCTGGTTTCTAGATAACAGACTACATGAAGAGGCCATCTTCCTCTCCAATTTAAAAAACAATATCTGAGCAACTGTTGAACCAAGTTACACTACATCCGGGTTCCACACACTCCATTTTTAGAGGATTAAAGATAAAAGACTGGATTCAAATGCCTTCATTTGCCAAGTGCATGTTTCTAATCAGGAATTAGAACCTTTGTAAAAAGTGAGTGATGAACAGTTTCTCCTTCTCGCTAAATCTTATAGATATTTGCTTTGAGGATACAAATAAGGGGCAGATGGAATTAGCCTAGAAATGAGAGCGGGGTGGGGTATGAGAAATGTGTCACTAGGGGTCGATGTCTTTTTGTGGAACACAAGTCCCATTTATCCCAAATTACGGCGGGCACATGGCTGACTTACTTTGATGTTCTTGTTGGAGTGCAAAGGGATGAGGGTGACTGTAAAACCATGAGCCAACCATGCTGCTAGCACTTCACAACAACTGATAGGCAGAAGTAAGAGCACTGCCCTCCACAAATAATGATCCATACGGAACATGGTTCGCTACATAATAAAAACATACTTTAATGAAGCTTCGAGGCAGAGAAATTTTCCTCAAGGAATTTTAATAGTCGAATCACTCGGGGAATCGTTTAAGCCCTAGTCAATACTTTGTAGAACAGCCTTTCAATCAACAACCCTTCCCAATGATTCTCAATTCCAACTTCTTGCTAAAATCAGAGCCATGAGTGGTGGGATTGTGATGTGAGACACGTCTGTGAAACTGACTACATTCATAATGTCGTAGTTATGATTTTATTTTAGTCAACGTTCACTTCCTGTCTGCCTTTTTCTGGCACAGAGTCATGATGTATGTCTCACGTCAACAACATAAAAGTTGAATAACATTTTACATGACTGTTCAGACACTTTGAAAATGATCACAGTGAGTTTTTTGGGGGGTGAGAAGATCGGAATTCAGACTGTTGTGAAAAATTTGGACACGGGTTGCTAATGAGCAAAGATATTTTATTTATCCATTACGGTACTTTATCCATTCTATTGTAGCCCAGGTCAGATTCAGACTCATTCTTCCCTGATTTCCAGGTAGTTAGCTCTAACAATCTAACAATGTAAAACCCCCGGTGAAGAAATAAAAAAAGCATCCCCACAGCATGATGTTACCACCGCCGTGTTTCACCATGGTGGTGGCGTTGTTCAGTTACATTTCCATCACATACCAAATATTCAGAGCAAAAGTAGAATTTTAGAGCAGAGCGCCTTCTCCTGCGTGTGTCACGTTGTTTCACACACATAACCCTTGCCTTCAGATTCTCCACAACTTTACCCCTGACCTGTCTGCTGCATTGCTTCATGATGCGTTTTGTTCACAAGTGTTCTCCAAAAAGCCTCCAACACCTTCACAGAACAGCTGGGCTTATAATGAGATTAAGTCGCACACAAACAGACTCTGTTTATTAATGAAGGGGTTGAACTTTAGTGCTCTGCACAATTTTCAGATTTTGAGTAACTGGTTTGTGGGGGGTGGTGGGGAGTGAAAACCAAGAATTATTATTAATATTTTTGCAATAATATTTTTTATAGATATCAGTTTCTATAAATATATTAAAAATGCAATTAAATGATTTATTAGCCATAATTTTAATTGAAGGCAGAATCCTAAGATATGTCAGCGTTACATTAAAAATAGAATTAGATGCAAAGTGACACAGCTGTACATGTACCACTGCTGTCACTTCTTTTCACTCAGATGGAGATTTGAGCTTCCTTTCAAATCCAGGTTGCTGTTTTCTTCTTCTTCTAACTAAGTCAATATTGTTTCTGTTACCTCAGGATTATGACGACGGCTACGGAACCGCTTACGATGACCAAGGGTATGAGTCTTACGACAACAGCTACAGTAATCAAGGACAAAAGTAAGTTGCTGCATTTTTTAAAATCAAATTATCTTCATGATAATTTGTTCTGAGGATGTACAGTTAAGTCAAAAATTATGCACACTTCTGGTGGATTTTGATTTATTCAACAAAGAGGTTTGTATCTGAAAGGAAATTAGATAAGGAAAAAAGTTGCAAAAGGAGCTTAAATTAAAAAAAACATTTTATATTGTATTGAGAATGGCATATTGAACAATCATTTTTATCCTCTTTAATACTTAATTGAAAACTCTACACTAGTCAAACCTTTTCTGAATAGCTTGTATTCATGTTTTAAATGGTATATTAATGATCTCAGCTTTGGTGATCAGCTTTAAGGAGGCTGGAAGGCCTCTTTGCCATCACCCTAATCAGGTTCAAGTAAAGAATCCAACTGGGTCAGCTCCAAAATGTTAAAATTCCTTCCTTAAATCTCTGCATTTCTTTAAAAATCCCACATCAAATATCAGATAACTTGTTTGACGTCTATTCAGTTAACATGAGTTCAACTATAGAACATTTTACCTGCAAAGGCATCTTGCAAAAGAAGTATTTTAGCTGCACAACACATTGACAGATTCATGTAATTTCAGAGCAAAGAATAGAAATGAAAACTGACTTTTATATGCTAGAAAGAAAACATAAGACATCTGGCAGCCAAACTATACAATAAAATAGTCAGTTCTGTCAAAGTTATGAGGCTGTTAAAAAGGATTTAAAATTGGAAATCTAAATCATGGTTTCTTCCAGTAAGCGCTGAAGCACTTTTTGCCTGCCAGCCGCAGTGCAGATAAAAAAAAAAAAAGGAAAAAAAAAAAGACTTTAAAGTCACCTACCTTTTGTCTTTCACCTAAAAAATATTTGGCTTTATTGAGACCCAAAATTTCCCACTGCTGGTACTGTCAGCTTGTACCACACCTGGTGCTGCACTGCCAAAAACAACAGTTACCTGAGGTATTCCAGCTAATAATAATAATAATAATAATAATAATAATAATAATAATAATAATAATACATTTAATATGTATAGCTTTCCTAAACACTCAGGCACTTTACAAGAATCAAGTACAATTAGAAACAGAACACCAAATAAACCAAACAGTCATAAATAGAGGAGAGAAAAGTTGTTGTGTGTTTTTAGATGTAATTTTGAATGTTGATAGGTTTGTACAGTCAAGGTCCTGGCCAAAATTCAAACCAGAAACCTTCTATCCTTCTGCCACCAAAACCTGACGTCGAATGCTGGTTTTGTTTCATGGTTTGCATATTTTGCTTTTTAAAAGAAATGCCATTAACTTTTTCACATTTTTTCACATTAAAGTCAGAGACATTGTTGTATTTCCGTAAGAATTTACTGCATCATTGTGAAGTGAAAGAAATAAGGTGGTTTTGAAATTCTTTTGCTTATAAAAACAAAAATGTAAATATGCCATCCATTTGTTTTAACCCTCCCTAAGTTAAGTGCGGTTTCTTCTGGAAAACCATAAACATAACTTTTTATGGCCTCATTCATGCCACTCCTTTCTCGTATATGTTGCTATACGTTTTGCTTGTAGGCTGTAAACAGATTTAATCATCCCTGAGTCTTTAACTGTATCCAGAAGTCATATTTTGTCCTCTAGTCTGTCACTTAAAACCCCAATTAAATGTATTGAAGTTTATGGTTGTAATGTGACAAAATGTGAAACATTAAAAGGGCATAGCTAATTCTGCTAATTCTGCTAAGAACCACATAACCCCATACCTAGCAGATTTGATTTCCTAAATTCATGGTTGTTGTTTTTTTTCACTCTGATTTTATATGAGGTTATTTTTTGTTTTGTTTCTTTCCTTCTGTGTATTAACTTCAGTCTTAAAGAGTTTCTAAACAGCCTGAAGGCGCGCACTGAATCCTCATTCCGGTATACTTATGTGTCTCAAAGGATGAAGTGTTTTATTGCAGATCAGTTTAGGGCAGGGAGTTTTATTCATTCATGGCATTTAGCCTCGAGTGAATAACAATGATCACGTAACGTTGATATTTTAAATATAGTTTCAAGACTGTTAAAAAAAAGAGAACACAATAGAATTCAGTTGGTGACGTACAGAAACTATGTGTGTCCTTTTGGGTGAAGTTATTAGGAGTTTTAGTCATTTGTTTTCATCAGCTCACAAAATAGATGTTCACAAGTTCTTAAGTCTTTGAGAGAGAAGTGCAAGTCAAGTCTCAAGTCTTTTAAAGACATTCTAAAATTGGATTTATAACACTTAGTCAAGCTAAAACACTGAACTGCTGCTGAACACTTTTTTTTTCTTTAGCCTAAATTTGCCAATAAACCCTTTAGATTTTTGTTATTCTGGATATTTAAATAACTTCTCAAAATTATGTGCAAAAATTAATTCAATATGTCGTTGAAACCACTAAAAGTATTCATATTTATTTACCTTCAAAGAAAAATTATAGATTAACTTAAAATCAGTTAATCCTAGTTTTATTTTTGGAGAACAGGGAGAAACCGTCAAGAAACATTACAGAAAACCCATACTGGCATATTGTTTCCGTGACAACCAGTCATTAGTATACCCTACAGTGACTTAAATAGGGAAACATTAATCATCTAGTCAGATAATCAACACTTAGCAGCTCACTTTCGCTCCTGATTACGCGAGATAAAGATTGTTCCTTGGACTCAAGTCCCAGAGCCGCAGTCTTAGTCAAATCAGAAATCCTTGTTTTAGGAGCAAGTCAGAGTCACAGATTTTATCTTCCAATAAAAAATGAATCTTGCATTGTCACCTCACACATCTGAGAAAGAAAGAGGTTCAAAAAGTTGAGCTTTGTTGCTACCAAGAAGCTAAAATTTGAATTTAAATGAAAAATCTAAGTCAGTGATGTGGTCACAGCTCGGCTCCTTCTCATTGTGATCAAAATATCCTAACTTGGATCACATTTAAATGATCCGACTTGAGTTGCATTGTGCTTACCGTGTTTGGCATGTCATTGTGAAATAAACTACCACAATGGGATGCGGTTGCTTTTAACACAGGGCCGTGCGCGGCTAAAAGCAGAATATCGATCTGTCTTATAACCATGCAGCTATCACACTCTCCAAGCCGCACAAGGTCAGAGGCTTTTGTCTCTTACTGTATTCTATCAGCACACAATGTGCTGGACATTAACGCACGCCAGTCTATAGGACGTCAAAGAGAAGAATGCTTGTTGCCACATTTACGATGTTAAAAAAATAAATAATAAAAAAAATCCACCTGAATTGGCAGCAGCTGGTTTTAGAAAAGAAAAAAAAAAATGTCTCCAGGAGGAAAACGGCAACATCATTCTGTCCCTCTGGCTTTTGTTGAGGAGGGTGGTCGATGTTTGCTTTTGTAGAGGTGTCAGGTTGTATGTCACCCAGGCTTCATCCATCTTTTCTGCCATCTCTCCTTTTTTTTCTGGTCAATATCACACACACGTGTGCGCGCGCACGCACTCACACACAGACACACACACACATGCAGCCTTCCGCCTCCCCGATCGGCGAACTTTTTTTCTTTTTTTTTTATCTCAGAAGTGTCGGTGCTGGGTTGGGGTGAGGAGGGAGAACTCGGTTCCGCCTCGGGAGTCGGCAGCTATTTTCCTTTTTAAAAAGCGACCCCGTGAATAACGACGGGCTCTGCCTTGGTTGCCAGGTTGGGTGAGAGCGCAGAAGGGAAAAAAAAAGAGAGAGAGTCTGTCATGTAGATGCTGGAGGCTGGGTGGACTTAAAGAGATTTTCATGTCTGTTGTCTGGCGGGAGACGAAGCGACTAATAGGGCCCAGACATAGAAGCTTTGGCCTCCAGAGACGACTGATTCACTTACTTCTTCTCTTATTTGTGTCCTTTATCCTGGATTTGCTTGGAAAGCTACTGTTACTGCGGGCTGACATTGAGCATGTGCGCGTCGGAGGCTTCATGCAGTTTTGATGAGTGGAGATGGAGTGATCACATTACCTTTGTTTACACAAGGTATTTCTAAACCTATAAGCGGTGCCATTTATTAATATTGTAAAACATGCTAGTAGTGCCGTACAGGGACGTTAAAAGAGTATTTGCTCCCTGACAGGTTTCTTCTGATTTTGTATTTATATTTGATTTAAAAAATACCCCCAAATCAATTTTGAAAAGCTATTTTTGAATAATGATTTGATTTATTGAAAGCACAAACCTGTCTATACTAACTTTGATTTGTGTGAAAAAGGTAACTACAACACTACATAGTTCCTTCTGTGTTTCTGAGCCGTTCACTTTCTGGAGTGATTCAGATTGTTGTCCGACTGCATTAACCCAACTGTGCCTAAGCTTGAGGTTTGACTGCTGATTTTATGTTTTGTTGCCTTTTAAAAGTTCTACTTCTGTCTTGTCAACCCACTGGAGATTTTCCTGAAACTCTTCTCTGTTTGAACTGGAGTGATTTTCACATTTTAATTTTCACACATGCACCACTTTTGCCTCCTATTTTTTGTTAGTGCTAAATTAAAAATACTGACCTTAACTGAAGTCAGTAGCTATGTTTCTCTCCAATAGTCAGGTGAATTTTTTACCGCCTTTTAAAATGGGGCAAAAAAAGAAAAAGAAAACGTGAACAAGGCGTGTTTCCATCTGCTGGATTGGAGTGGAGATGCACCAATCTGATATTAATATCAGTATCTTATATTTAGAATTCCTAATTGCATTTTCGGAACCATTTGAAAAAAGGTTTGTTGCAGTTTATTTTCATGTTTGACCAATATAGTCAACCTATTGTTTATTTCAATTTCTTTATTATTGTTTTAACATTGACTGTTCTACTAATAATTGCACAGACTGAACAAATTAAAGTTGCTTTTACATGTTTGACCAAGCTTGTGAAGCTGTTGGTGTATTGAAGTGCTGTACTGGTGCTGAGTTATCAGATTAAGTTGTAATTCAGTACAAGTCTCCATATTTTAAAAAGAAACATTTAACTCTTCATCTGTTTTTCTGCATTGGATCAGTGTCAGCCGGTGCTAAACCTCAGATATCTGAAGTGAAAAAAGTGGATCGGTGCATCCCTAGACAAGACATAGCACAATCTAAAAGTGAGAATTAGCATTTTCATGGCAGTAAGCTTTATGGAAATAGTGTTTTTGTCTATAATTCTATTAAAAAGAAAACTTTGAATCCCTATAGATTCACAGCTGTTTTTAACTTTGCGACGGACAAAGATAGACGTCATTTTCTCTCCAAGCCCAAGCACAGTCATAGCAGGTCCCATCTGCAGCAGGGCCCAGAGGAGAGTATATATATATATATGTGTGTGTGTGTGTGTGTGTGTGTGTGTGTTTGTTTGTGTAGGTGAGTGTGTTTGTGTGTTTGTGTATACGTATGTGGACTTGAAGTCTCCTAACAATGTTTCTGGCAGCCTAAGGAGCTCCCAGTCACCAGCCTGAGCTCCCGACTGTGTGGCAGGATTTCACTTGCCGCAGGATAACAAGCTGAACAATTTACAATCTCTCTGTCATGGTATTACCCTGGTGGCTCCCGCCAGGAGCAGGCCTGCCTTTTTGTGAGCAGGAAGGAAAAAGGAGAAGGCTGAAGGCTCGCAGGCTCCCCAACTGGTTTTGATGCCGCACCAGATACGATAATTAACTGGAAAAACATTTGTGTTGATGTAAGGAAAGCAGCTGCAGAAGGGTGATGTGTCGTTCACTTTCAGATCTTCAGTACAATCCTGCTACATGCGGTGAGGCATTATCTTTCTTAGATCTATTGATTCAGCGTAGCATAAATGCATTTCATTGATTTTTATCCACTATTGTGGCTAAAAATGTCGACAACTGATTCCTTGCTTTCCACACACGTTGTTGGTGCTCGGTGCTCATCTGACCGTTTTCACTCTGGGAATGAAATATACCAAATACATTTTATAACAACCTGAAATATTCTCATTTATTTTTTGTTTTGTGTATATATTAATTTTGTCTGATTAACAGATTACAATTTAAAAGCAAACTATCAAACATATACAAAAATGCAATTTTCTTTTAGGGTTTGACAGCTTTGAAAAGTCCAGAAAGGAAAATTCCAGAAGAAGTGTTGGCACCTATTTTGAATTACCTCAAATTTACTGATTGGTACCACAATAATGTATATCACTTTTTCTGCATACAGTAATATACTAATAACTTCTTCAGTTTTCAGCAGATTTTGCTTTGCTCAATGTACATCAGAAATTTAAAGTTTTTTTTTCTTGATCTCATTTGGTTCACTGGAAGATTTAACTTTATCTTTATTTTATATCAGAAAGGAGCTATAACCCTGTAGCATTCACAACTATAAAACATAATTTAATGTTGATATTTGCTCAGTGAGTTTTTTTCCCAGTGGAAGAATAGAAAGTTCAATTGTCTACCATTGAACGCACCGTTAAAAATCTGATTTTTAAAATGAGCATGAAAGCAACTTTTTATGATATTAGCTTCTAAATGGATGTTCTTACAATCAAGTCTAGAGTTTATGGAGCCAGTCTATGAAATGAAAATAATAGCTGTGGTCTGGCTGTTGTTTTACCCACCAGCCATTGCATTGGAGTCAAAGCTGTGTAAATGTTTATTATTATTATTATTATTATTATTATTATTATTATTATTATTATTATTATCATTACTACTATTCACTAGAAATACAGCTGGTCACATTTCTCTTGTCTAAGATCAGTTAAATTTACCAATAACATTTCTGTTTGCAAAATACCAAAATAATGAAAGAAAGAAATAGAACCAACTTTATCCATTAAGTTTGTGGGCACAAACAGGAAAATTTACTTTTGCTCACAATGTAGCCACAGTCACAAACAGGAAACTACAGTATATAATGAAAAATACTTAGTGAGTCAGGGCTAAGGGAGGAAGAAGGAAATAGAGCAGTATTTAGAACATGTCAGGAATTTCTTTATTAATGTCTTCACAATACAAAGTTTAAACACATTTTCTCAGTATTCTGTAGCATTGCCTTAGAACAGTATGATTTTGGTCAAAGGTTTTGAATATTTTTTCTACAGTCTTCTGACCAGTAGTTTTCTGGGGTTCTGGTCCAGTTCTCATGACAGAACTTGCTCACATACACCAAAACATTGACTTTGTTGTCTTTTGCTGATTTTGCTCCAGCAGTGAAACAAAAAGGTGGATGTGTCTTTTATTCGTTGGATGTCAACTTCTGGTCTCAAATGTATTTAACCTGCAAACTCTTATTTAATGTGATTTGCTTCTATTTGACATACAAACTGCAGTTCTCCTCCCAAACTGTAGGAGTCACTATTTAAATGCCTTTAGTCCTGCAGGAGTTCATTTAAAAAAACATAATTTCCATAATTTCTTGGAACAGATCGGACTCTTGATGTCAACCTTTGAAGCACAATAAGTTTTGATAGTTTCCTCTGTCACTTGCTCATTTAGGACATATTTTTGGTTGTGGATTAGAATAAATCATAGGATTTTTGCATTTTTATAACCTACAAAATCAGGTTAGAAGTTGTTCAGCACTCAAATAAAGTGCACTCTAAACGCCTAATATGAAGATGAGTTGTTTGCAGGGCAGTGGATATGATTTTGGTTTGGTTTTGTGATTGTTTTATTTGAGAGAAGTGTTGCCAAGAGCTAATTTATGTCTTATGTGCATTGTGTTGGGTTCTTTCAAAGCATGTGAAATGATGTTTCATGAAGACACCCACAGAAAAATGTCTACTGATGTACGAATATATAAACATAGAACCTGTTGTCTAGCAACATCCAGTTTTTTATGAATTTTCTTTGGGGGGGGGAATAAATAAAAGGACTGACCAGCCTTCAGACATTACAGTAAGACTTCAAGAAATTGAGTCGACATCTTTAAAATATTCCATTTCCTTTCAAATACCTCCATCAATATTTATATCTAAAAGTGTCACGCTCTTGTGAAATAAACATCCTATGAATTTTCCAATAAATAAACACTCCTGTCTGTAGAATCCCTTCTCACAACAGACCTGTAATGTGTCCTGTATGTGGTTCATCATTGGTGCATACAGTGTCATGTCGTACAGCACGTCTATTGCACGTTTTACAACTGCGACAATGGTAAAATTATATTATCTGCTTTTAACATTTGCAAAAGGTTCTATGACACATCACGGTCTGAAGAGGCATGAGGAACAAACCCTGACAAATGAAACGAGACAAACTATGCACTGTACTGTACACATGGTGTCAAACAGAACAGCCAACCTTGAGTCATTTAGACGTAATTAAATCTGAAAGGCAAATAAGGCCCTCGCAACATTAAGACATGAGACTTGAGCTTACAGGCTCCTTTTAGACGCCCTAAAGACATTTCACGACATTTCCATTTTTCAGAAGAGCGCCAGGCGCCCCGGGGAATCTCTCAGAACGTTACCTCGGCGTGACAGCCATGGCAGGCAGACCAAGAGCTTCCACATCGCATCCTCATCTCGCTGTGCTCGTAGACGAAAGGCAGCGGAGAGTTTCAGTTTGCCGTAACCAATCAGGTTCTAAGGTCAAGCAGGCTGGAGGGCGGTCTCTGGTGTAGGGAGCGTCTTTAATTTTATTAGATGAAGGGAGGATGCCTCTGTAGGGAGGCAGCAGCGGCAAAGGACACTTGGAGAGGTCAAGATGAGGGGACCTCTCAAAGCACAGGGGCGATCAAAGCATTATTTCATACTTGACGCTTTAAAAGATTCCTCGTGGTTCTTGCTTTGCGATGCTACCCTGGAGGCTGCATCTCAGAGGTCCACAGGCAATGTTTTATAAAAGAAAGATGAAACATGCAGAGGCATTAGTAAACCCTGGTGCAGGAGACGTGCGCAGAGGGGAGTGGCATGGTTTCCTAACTTTCATCATGTAGCACATTGGAATCACCTCCAAAACAAGCAGCGCTGCCAAAACAAAGCTCCCATAATGTCGTTTTTTCCTTCCTGCTGTTCCGAACAGGGCGGGTGATAATACGTTTTTCTGAAAGCAGAGGATCTGAGGTGAAGAGCATGATCCGTCTTGTATGCGTATTGCTTTCTTTGTTTTATGATGTTCAGCAGGATATGCAGTTGTGTTGGTGGGTTTGCAGGTCTGTGGGATTCCTGCACTTTTCTATATTTTCAAAACGGTTCTAGTCATTTTGTTCCTTTGCCCTTTTGCTGTTTTGGCCATTTTGTACCTCAATGTTCTCATTACAGAAAGCACCCAAAAAGTAGGATGTTTTGTAGTAACCAGTTATTATCCACAAGGATAACATTTCATTAAAACACATCGGTCTATTTTATTATGTTTTTGTACTTCAAGTCTGGCTGGTCTTCTGAGAATGAGCACTGAAAACAGTGTTCAAAATAAAAGCTCACAGCTTCCTAAAGGTTGAAAATAAAGCTGGACCACAACTAATCATTTTAATTTGTTAGTTTTTTGTTTTTTTTTGGTTGCCCAGTGTTAAAGTTCAATTTCATTACACTGAAAACAAACAACAAGGAAAGCACAAAGAAACAGTCAACAAAGCGCCAAACTTAAAAAAAGTAATAAAACAAATTATAAGGCATTAGAATTCAAATAAAATAAAATTAGTTAAAGTAGAAATAAAACACTCAAGAATGGAAAATATTTCAACTTGAGCACAATTTCTTTGCTATGATACAAACATTTTGGCAGAAAAATGCCAAATATAGGAAGGTAGAACAAACAGATTTGACTGACCCAGATTATAAAAGTTAATTATCTGATTGTTTGACCTATTAATAAACTGATACTCCCTGTTAGATGTATTTTAAAGTTTATTCTCTCCTTTTGTTTTAATGTTGCATCAAAGGACCTCTCACTAATGTCTCCAGTTTGAGGCTTTTCCTGTCACTCAGACACAGAACAGAAATGTCAGTGATAAAACAACTGAAGTCTTTGTAGTGTTTTACTGCGGCATCAATAACACAGTCTAATAGTTTTGCTTTTTTTTTTTTTTCAATCTTGTCATTTTAAGATGAACCTTTTCAAATCTTGCTTCTGAAGGCCTTGTGGTGCCTTCACACACAATGTGTTTTCAAGGTGGACAGCTCATAAAGATGAATGATGGGTGTTGTGGGGTAATTAGCCAATCTGAGGTGATGGGAACAGATGTACATAACTCTGTAAATTAAATCTGCATGGAGAACAAGACGAGTCCCCTGATCTTCCAGATTCATTGGCAGAGGGAGTCTTTTTTCCCCCCCTTCAGAGTGGATTTCATTAAGTTTCCCAAAAAAAACTTGAAATTACACAATTCTTCTAGACAAAGCTGGAAGGGAGACTTATTTTGGAAAGTCAATTCATTTGCAATAGGCCATTTTGTCCCTCTTTGTGTCTCTCCAGTAGGGGGTCAGTGCTGGAGACAGCCTGGCAATCAGCCAGCACACCGAGCAATCACCAGTGTATCCATAACGAAGGTTTTCTTTGGAAATTACATGCGCTTCATTTCAGGCAAAATTGTGAAGGGGAATAAACTGTAGCATTCTTTCTTTCTTTTGCCTTTTTCTATTTCCCATTGTAATGTTATCTGTGGCAGAAATCACTGAGCTGGTATAATCAGAGCATTCAGTGTGGGGCAGTTTTCATCAGCATTTTACTTCTCCAACATTTCTGCTGAATGAATAGAGGGGGAAAAAAATACGATCACACAGGAAGTGTCAAGGAGATATTTTTGGCTTCGGGATTCTTGGGGATGAGGAGGTAAAGTGTGTAAAAATGCAGAAAATGGGTTAACAAAATAGAAGCTGCTCTCGCCGTGTTAGACCAATCCTACAGTACACCTGAAGTCTCCCGTAAATGTCCTGCTAGATTTCTTCAGATTTCTCACAGAGGACTGGAAGAGTAATGAGGATGTTAGAAAGCAAAGTCCGTGAGGGATGTGCTCTACATCATTCAGATTTAACACCGCCATCTGTTTCATGTTTCATGGCGCCCTCCAACAGCAACATCAGGGCTTCAGATGAAGCATTTACCTGGATGACAGATGCGCTACCTGAGGAAAAGTTGGCCTGGACTTAACATGTCTGATAAAGGAGACACACATTTCTAATAGGCATCGGCTTTTTATTCGTCGTGCTGGTTTCGACCAATCTTTTTTTCTTTTTCTTGGCCTGGGGAGACACAAAGCAGCAGACTCCTTCTGGTAATGAATGTCAAATCAAAAGCTGACCTATTTAGAAAGGCAAAGCTCTTTCACACCTATGGCAGGATGATATCTCTCCTGAGATCCACCACAGGCGTCTCTCCTCAGACAAGTCCATGCTGCCGGCTGTACTCCCTTAACTTGTTAATTCATCTATACTGCATTGTGTGCTGTGTGAGAGTGAGACATTTAGGTGGTCAAGTATTTATTTCTTTAAGTTTTTCACATAGTTTGTGGGTATGCACACATATTTGCTCATTTGTTTTGCTTGTCGTGGTTATTTGTGCCAGAGTATTTTTTGCCAGTGGATGTTCAGGTGTTCTGGCAGTAGTTTCTTTCAATAGAAAAACAGCAAAACTAAAAATGTACGCAGATGACTTTGAGTTTGCAAAGGAGGAAATCATCACAAGTTCATTGTGAGTGATAGAAGGACTGAGCAGGAAAATGAAGGACGGTGTTCTGTCAACAGGTCTAGCATGGTGAAGAGAGAACGGAATCAATCAGTGAAGTTCTTGATTTCCCAATCTGTCTATTTTAGACCTCACATATGGACCATAAGACATCATAAGTCATTGGCTTATGACTGAAAGAACAAGATCATAGATACAGGAGGGTTAATTGAGCTTTCGACATAGGGTAGCTGAACTCAAACATGTAGATAAAGAGTTAAGTGGAGAGGATAGCCCAGGTTTGCCTCGGGTTCTCAGACAAATGAAGCTGAATTAGCTTGCCAAGCTATATTAGCTTGCTGTTTTGCTGTGTCTCTCTGTGGCCTATCTCAAAGTGAAATGTATTTACATTTTTATCAACCATTTTAAAATTAGAATAACATCATACACAAAGTGAAAGACAAAACATACTTTTCTAAGCAGAAACAACAACTGATATGGTTTGAGCAGCTAAGTGTACAGCAGGTTCTCAAATTAAACTGTAAGCTTTTAGCTTCCCAAAGCAGGTTTTCCAGGACTCTTTGACCTTCAGGATTCACCTCACAACTTGTAATTGAAAGGAGAAAGTGGCTATGCCGAGAAGTTATGTCGCAATATTGACAAAATGTCACCTCAGAAATTAGAGGGGCCTAACAGCTTCTGCTGTTCGCTTTCTTGACAGTTAGAACATGTCCAGACCTGAAGCTCCCAGCACAGCCATTACTGACATTTCAACATGCAGGCCGAAACAAATTATTTCCTCACAGGAAGTTAGGCTCCGTTTCTAAACACGGCAAAATAAATGATGTACAAATGGCAGTGTGGTGCAGCATCTTGGATTGGATTGCAAAATCTGGATCTCTATATTATAGCTTTATAGAATGTGACAGAGGTGTAGTATAGAGGAAAGCTGAGAATTCTCCAATACGTGTGTGCAAGCACCTGTGAATTGCAACAAATTGATTTACTGTCGCTCATGAAGATGATGCTCATTTTAATGACTACTCTGGAATTTACTCCATTTTAGCTGAATGTGAGGTCTAATTGTTGAGCATCCTGTCAGGTCTCGTCTCTGGGTGAGCAGCGTGATGAGCTGAAACACACATTTACATGTTTCTCCATCTCTACCTCTCCTGTCTCTTAAAGGAGCCTCGGGAGCTGGTCTTGTTTTTTACGATGATACCTTGGCAGGAGAACAGCACTCTGTTTTTACCTGATTCACATCTTTAGTTCTTGAGTTCAGTGACCTATGTAGGATCTTGCATTATAATTTATTGAAAGATGACAAAAAACCCTGCTGTTTTATGGTGTTATTTGGTGCTGAGCTTGTTTTTGTTTCGCTAAGCAAATGTTGGAACCAATGTGGTGATTTTGCCCCCATTTGGTTCCTGCTGCTGCCATTTTATTCCATCTTAATTCCTTTTGAAACTATGAACTCATGTACTGGAGCTTTGGGTGTACCTTTGTCTCTGTTTTATGAATAATGATCGTAAATTAAAATGAAATGCTCAAATCTCATATGTGATTTAATGAGGTAGCAGCATCAGAGCAAATGACTAAAAGAAGCTTCACAATCTACTAATGAAGGCTGGTTTTGTTCTGGACACTGCTGTGGAAACTGGATATTTTTTCCAAATGAAAAATATTACTGACAATCCAGAGTATCCTCTTCATGAGACTGTTATACAGTGTGTCAGTCAGAGGCTTCTTCAGAACCGCTGTAACACTGGATGCTACAGGAAAGCCATGCTGCTGCCCACAGACATGAGTCTACAAAAATTCAAAGAAAATTCAATAACATGACATACAGCAACATTTAATTTCCCCTTTGGAATTAATAAAATATTTTATATATGTGTTGAATTAAATTGCGTACCATTAATTTATATTACACTTAGTTGATTGTGATTCTGATGCCTGTTTGGACTAGTTAGCTCTTGTCTAGTTTGAAAAAATGACCCCTGATTGCACAGAAGTAACTCCTGTTGGTAGATTTTAGTTATTCAAATCACACGACCGCGTTTCAGTTCAGCAGTCTGTTAGCAAACAGAAACAAAAGACTGGCATTAAAAAGGTGAACAAAACGTTCCACAGTCAGGTAACAATTAACATTTAGTGAGCAAGAAATATCCTGCGGCTGATGGCCTCAATGTGTCCCACAAATCTGGACACAAAAAATTCTTAAATTGCAAAAGTACTAGGGTGTGCTGTGGTGGCACAGGGGTTAAGCACAACCCACATATGGAGGCCTTAGTCCTCGACGCAGCTGTCGCAGGTTTGATTGGCGACCTTTGCCTCATGTCTTCCCCCTTCTCTCATTACCCACTTTCCTGTCAATTAACTATCAAATAAAACCCACTAAAGCCAAAAAATATTTTTTTAAAAAAGTACAAAATGTCCAGGACGTAGTGTTTGTTCAACTGTAAAATGTAATTTTTAATACATAAATTTAATAATTTATTGATGAGCTAAGTAAGTGGGATTCATTTTGAGTCAATAAACTTTAGATGAGGTAAATGGCGGTTCCAAAAATTAATTCAGTGACATATTTACACAAATACCAACATATGAAACACGGCTGTTGTGAAAAATGCCTTCACTTTGTGGTTCATTGATTAGAAAATGTAAATAACTGGTTTTGTGTTTTGTCAAACACTAGGGGTGCACCAGTTGAAATTTTCTTGCTGATTGCCAATTTTTGATCTTTAAAACGCCTGACCTGCCGATTCTGATTTTGGCCGACTAGTTTCTTTTGTCCGGACTGTTGCTAACTCACCCCACTGAGATGCTAACAGTTGGGTGACTATTGTTAACCAAAGCAACAGAGGACAGTGGTTGATTTTTAGACATTTGCTGATGTAGATAAGATCGGTGGAAAAGATCGGCTTCACATGTAAGCATCGGCTGATCATTGATCTCCCAAAATTAAGGAAATCTGGGCCGACAAATTGGTTGGCCAGTATATTATATATTTCACTTATGACGTACAGATGACGTACAGATGACGTTCAGTTCTCACACATGCATTTCCCAATAAAAAATAAACCTGCAGGAGAAAAGCAGCTTCTCTTCAGCCTCTTATTGCCGTTTGGCCTTTCAGGTTCACAGTCCTAAAAACAGCTACTTAACCGTGGAGGGAGGAGAAAAATAATAATTTGTTAGTTCTGTGGTGTCACAGCTGTCACCTCTTTGCCCTCAGCAGTCAGCCGGTGTCGACTTGGCGTTTGGTGGGTTTGGGGGGGAGGGGGTTGAATGACGCTTTCAGCTCTCTAATCTGGGGAGCAGAGAGGTGCTGCTATCGCTGACAGTGTGACTGACAGGCAGGCGGAGAGGACCCAGCTGTGATGGCTGCTGTCGGCTCAGTGGCAGCCTTATGATGAATTGCCTCTCCTGAATGATAGCGCTGTTACCGAGTGATGTCGACGCAGGATTGTTCTGTCACTGCCTCACCGACGACCGCAAAAATGAAAAAATAAAATAAACAAGCAGAGAAATAAACCGCTATGCAACTCGTGCCCCATCTCTTTTTTTTTTAAACTTTATATTAATGTTGCCACGCCTCATACGTCTCCATAAGTAGCAATATAGAAGTAGAAGCTTATGGGGGAGGAAATTGTCTTGTACGTTTACAAAGTTTTAAGTGATGTAAAGTAGTTTTTTTTTTTTCTTTTTTTTTTATGCAGCTGCACAATTAATTATCCTCATAGTAAGGGAAGATGAACATTATTTTTAAATTGCAATATATTACATTTGTTCTGCGCCCTATTTCCTGATATTCACCTCCATTTCCTGTCTGCTTCCAGCTCAGATGACTACTATGAATATGGACACAGCGGGGAGTCATATGAGTCGTACGGTGAGTCGCAGAGCTCCTTTTCCACTGTATATATGCATAACAAATATATATATAGTGTCAATTGTCAGAACAATATCTCTTTTCATTTCCTCACTTGAGTCTGCTGTCTTTATCTCAGTTGCCATAGCACCTGGCTAATGGAGTGCTGTTTCAGACACATTCAGACTGAGCGTGTTTAAAAGTCATTTGTCACTAATCAGAACCTCTTCAGCTCATTTAGATAATTAGGTGGAAGCAGTGTTGCTCGAAATTAAAAACAATTACCAAGAGTGGAGGCTTAAGGTGCAGGAGTGTATATTTATAACCGCGGCATTGTAAATATTGACTGACATTTCTTGCATCACTCCAGCGTCTCTTTTGAGAATTGTTTTGGGGGGAAACACGTGAGATAAGGCCAAATCACTTCTCTTACCCGCAGAAGATTTCCGGGGGTTAAATGCTGATTTTTTTTCCCCTCAGCTATGTAGAGGAAAACGTCAAAACAAAACAAAAATAGAGGATAACCTTTACATCATCCCTAATCCTTCTGCAGTTACACGAGGAAATAAAGGAGCAGATTTTACTGGTTTGTAGAAGGTGTTTATATTTATTTGCAAAAGGATTTTTACAAATTGGGCTTTTTTTATATTTAGTCATGTTGGTGTATTTTCTTCTATGAGTACAAAAGCTGAAAAGTGTGGCGTGTAAAAGTTTTATTCCTGAGTCAATATGTTTGCAAAACTACTTCCACTGCAAATTCAACTTCAAGTGTTTATTTATGTTTTTGTATAGGTCTGTATCAATCTGGCAATTCTTAAAAAAAAAAAAAAAAAAGAAGATTTCACCTAATTTTCTGTTTTTATAAAAGCTGCATAATGTAGCTTTAATTACTATATGTGGATTCTGAATATTAAACTAGTTTTACATGGTTTCAGGACAGTATTAAACACTTTTTGCGTGTTTGGTACACATTTTTGACGTTGACTGGTCGAACACAACTAAACTGCCAGATTTGGCCTGTGGGGAGCCAAAGGCCAATATTTGTTTTATGTGGACAACTTGTGTCCCTTATTTTATGCAAAGCTCCTTCTGCTTCACTGCCATTTACATTCCTCAATGTTCCCAGCCAAAAACCTACATATCACTTCAATACCGTGACACCGGTTTCAACCTAATTTGCTGGACAAAACTTTACTTACTTTAATGAACTTCTTCTCGCTTCTGATTTGGAACGATCAAATCAGAAGCAAGTTTGGACCAGCTGCACTTTCTGCAAACTTCTGGCAGAGCTCAACCTCCCTGAGGCAGTGTTCAGCAAACCTATGTCAGCTTTCTGACATGATCGGTAAGATGTGGGCCAAGGTCAGATCTGCTGCCGACTGCATTCATATGACAGCGGAATTACAGCGCTGTAACCGCGCAACTGTGGAGCAGCAGGTCGATGCATCTTTTATGTTGTGCTGTACATCTGGCCTTAGTGTGAACTTGACTTGTTTTGGAAGCTGCATGTAGTCAGTGCAGCCTAATTCTCTAATACTGCAATATAGCAACGCCGTGTTGACGTTCTGTCCTGATCCAGCTTTTAAACTGGATTATTGAAATGTATTATTCATGATACAGGATGCAAAAAAAGACAAATGTTTCAATTAAACAGATGCCAAGGCAGAAGGATGCTTTCAGTGTCAGCAGGATTAGACAAAACCTACGTGGCTAAGTTTAATAAAAAAATATGGTAGGATGGTGGAAAATAATGCTGCATTGAATTATAGTGAAGTTTTTGATACACAGTTCCTTCCAAAAGTATTCAGACCCCTTCAATTTTTTTCACATTACAACAAATTTTCAATACATGTTATTTAAACTTTATGTGACAGACCAACACAAAGCCACTCAGAATAAAACTGTCCCTCACTGGGGAAACCTATCAGATGGGTAATCTGAAACATGTACATCTACACTAAAATCAAAGCACAAAAACAAACGTAATTTACAGCACAAAGTCTACAAAGTATGCACAGACCTGTTATAACAAATTTTGTTGTTCCAGAAGTTATTGTGATGAACGATAATTTTGTTGTTTTGAGAACATTTTCAAGTATGTAATGTAAAGGCATGATAATGCAAGAACACATTCTCAAAGACAAATAAACCTTAAATTCTAGTAAACATTTTACACTGGAACTGGAAAACGTCTTAAAAATTAAAAAATAAAACATCAAAAATAATTAATATAATGAATTCAGAAGTCTCTGTAAACAAAACTGTCCTTCAGTAAAAGTTGAGACCAAAGCATGAGACTGAAAACTTCTAGTTTTTGGTAGAAAGAGAGAAAATAGAAAATAGATACATAATTTCTCCTTATTATGATGATTTTCTACTTACATCTAATGGATACACAGTTAAAAATTAGGATATTACATGAGACCAATAAAAAACTATTTAAAAAAACAGAAATGTGGGCTTCATAAAAATATGTTTAATACTTGCTTTAAGGTGAATTTCAAAAAGTGCTTTTAATCTGACAAATGAGACTCTTAGGAACATTTATTCTAATTTATTAAATATAGATGTATAATTTTCTGTCCACCTACCAGTTACAATTTTCTTTATGTTGATTGTAACAGGACATGAATACATTAGAAAGGTGTTGTATGTAGCAACAGAGTGTATATATTTGGTTGTGTATTTGTTTAGCTGAGAAGCTAGAAGTGAACCTGGAGAGGACAGTGGAATTCACTTCAACTTTACGGAATCTCCTTTAATTGGGTTGAGCTTCTGCTGGAGGTTTGTTGAAATTCGCCCTTTGTATGTTTGGCTGTAAGCCTGCTGACAAACAGAGTAATGACACCAAAAGCCGACCTCCACCTTAGCTCAGCGTTAGCCGGGTAAAACCGGCAGTGATCCATAACGCGTATTCGTTTTTGCTTTTCACGCGTTTATTCCACGAACGTGCTTTCAGAGGCAAGTCAAAGCCATTAAAACTTTCTAAACTTTTCTGACTGTGCCAGTGAAAGAACAAGCACCCTCCACTTATTAGACTGATGCCGACCTGCGAACATGAAACGCTAATAATGATAATAATAATAATCATCATCATGCTGCGCGGGTCACACAGACTGGAAGGCAACAGCTCAGAGAAAGCAGATAAACAACACTGACAGGCTTTCTTGTTCTCAAAACACAAGGTTACCTTGGTGTGTTTCTTCAAAGTGAGTGTCAGTGGAAGGGTGACAGGTTTAATTAAGGGGTATTGGCTATGTGCTGGCAACAGAGAGCCTCCACACTGGGGGGAAAAAAGAAAAAGAGAGAAGCAGCCTTTGTTAGCTCCAGCTCCGGGGAAGTCTCAGCGCTGGCTGGAGATCAGACAAAGGGTGCCGTCAATAGCAGCACTTTCACATTGATGCTAGCAGGGGGGTGAGCAAGACCTGATTTGAGCTCATGGTAATTGTGACCTTTTTCTCTGGGAGTCGCTAAACGGGCCCTTTTCAAGTAGCCATTTGATCCTCACATTCAATTAACCTGGATGGATTCTTCCAGGTGAAAGCTCTGACGGAGCGGGAGCTTTTTGTTTTTACAGGCAGATCCAAATTCCTGCTTCAACGTCAGCAGAGGGAGAATGTTTACTGAACACCTCCGACACGGTCAGGGAAAGTTTGGAAAAGTTTTTCATCTGATTTAATTATTTAGTAGGGAGGAAAAATGTGACATTTGTCTGATTTCAAGTATATCACTAGAAAATAGATTCTTGGTTAGATTGTGTTTTTTTGCATTGTACAGAATTTTTACATGGAAAAATATTTAGGAAGTATTTGCTGCGTCTGCATGTGTCGCTTCAATTAAAGTGTAGCACCTCTAATCACTCTCCATCTGTTTATCCTGTGTTCTCCCCTGATCAGGCCAGGAAGAGTGGGCAAACAGTCGCAGCAAGGCTCCGTCGGCGCGGACGACCAAGGGAGCGTACAGGGATCAGCCATACTCCAGATACTGAACTGTTTTTACGAGCCGCACCCCCCCAAGGCCCCATGGTGGTTTCAACCCAAGTAATGGATTTTTTTATGGACGTTCCCATCTTTTTAGAATTGAAAACCCGAATCCGCGACATAACACACAAACAAAACTCTGAACTGAAAGTATTATAACATGAAAATCATACTCTTGATTTGGAAAAGGAAAAAATCGCAAAGCAGTTTAGGTAAGCTATTCGCCCTCTCTGCAGTAGAATTGACAGAAAGTTAAGGCTAAAAAGGAAAAAAAGACTCCATAGTACATTAAGTTTCTCTCTCAGCTATGTGATTGTGAAGAATGACATTGTATCAGGTTATTTTACTTGGTAATGATTAGTGAGCCACGCCACTGTAAGCTGTTGGATACAATGCTTCCACACAGCTGCCAGTGCAACTTAATTTATCACCCTCTACTCTTTAGACCTCTGAAATGTTAGTAGATTAGTTTCTAGGAAAGTGCAGTACTGTAGATACTTTCTCCTGAAGGATAATTGGTGAACTTTGTGTCCCTTGTAAATGAAACATTTGCAAACTGAAAAAAAAGAAGAGATAAGTCATTCTGTATACACATTGTATTGCTGTTTCTTCCTCTTTTTTTAATGTAAAATAACAGTCCAGTTAGTGTTAAAGGGCTTATAGAAGCATGGTGTGCAACTGTGGACGTTACCAGCTGTTAAAAGAAGCCTGTGTAGTTGTGATCATTGGTTTTGCCCCCAAACATCTCCTTAAGTCCATTCAGAAATAGCTGCGCCTGCTTTCTGTACGCTGATCCACCGTAGCTGCCAAACGCTTTGGGAGCTTTCATATGTCTGCCTTTCTTTTCAGATGCTCCTGCTGAGCATTTGTGATGCTCCTCGTTTTTATGCTTTTAGAGAATATGAAACGTGATACAGTGCTGGTAAAAAGTTTACATTCCCTCATCTTGGGCATGAATGTCCTAAACTATGATGAATTTGAATCAGTCTTTTTTTCAAGGTGTAATGAGAATACAACATGATTTTGAGGATGCAAAAATTTGAGTTTAATGGATTTACTCCAAACTAGATCAAAGGTTATACAACCAGGCTCAAATGGTTACAAATACTTCCTGTAATTTGGTTACATTTAGATTTACAGGTGGTAAAGAACCTGTAGATGTTCTGCCACGATTCTGCCTGAACTTGTTTCTGGCACATGAGGTAGTGGTGCACTGGGTGCCCATATACACCGGCTGACCTTGTGACCTTTACTGCATGTCTTCTTCCCTTTCTCTCTCTGTCCATTTCGTGTTTGATTACTACAAGTAAAGGTCATTAGTGCCTCAAAAAAAAGAAAAGAAAAAACTTGATAGGTTTCTTGGGACTGACCTGGCTTTCAAGCACAGTCTGCAAATCTTGAATAGGGAAAGGTCAGGGACATGTTAGCCTGCTTTATCAGCTCCAAAATATGTTTTGATGTGTGTTTGGGTTCATTGTCCTGCTGGAACATGATGTTGTGCAAGAAAAACAAAAAAAATCAAACAAACAAAATTGTAAGATTTGTTTTCTTCACAAGGCACAAGAACATTCTCAGCTCAGCTAATGTCTAAAACCTAATTACAGGTACTGACCCCTGACAACAGATATTGTCTATGTAGTAAACAAGAACAGTTCAGACTCTTTGTACAATATCTTATGTTCACAATACCAAGATCTGATTAGTAAACTGCAAAAAGGTTTGTGTAATTTCCTGGCTTTTGGAGATTTGTTCTGCTGTGCTGATCGACTCTGTGAGATTTGATTCAGCAAAACACCCAATAGACCGGTAGATTTGTCTTGATTGGGGACCAAAGTTGCAAAATTTGTTCCATTTTCAGCTGATGATATTTTCTTTCACACTGCTCTGTGTCAAACAATCCAAACCAATTGAAAAACCTGGTCCCCTCCTCGCCTGTGGTGGCACTGCACCGAGAACCACTGAGGCAAATGACATGAAAAGCTCTGAAGAAGACACCGAGTGCAACTGCTTTCTTCAAGAAATGTAAACAAAAATGGAGTGGCAGGAGATTTTAATGGTCGTAGGGTTTCTCTTTCGTCTTTGGCGAAAGAACACAAACCATTTCTCCCTCAAGCGTTAGACTCACACATTTGTTTTGGTTGTATTTACCCAGAATGCCCTGTGTCATAGTCCACTTCCTGCTTTTGAAGCAGTCTTTGGTTCACTTGGTATTCACACATGCATTCAAACCAAACAGAGACCTAGGTTTGTAGGAAGACTTGAGTTTGTTTGCTTTTTTTGGTCCACATCAGAGTTCAATTACACATTCCCACCTCCCCAAATGAACCCAACTTTCTAGGCAAACAAACTAGAATTAGATTAATGCAGATTAATCAGAGCTAGTTTGAATGCACCCTATATCTTAATAAGTAATACTGAACCAACAGCGTGTCTAAGTTTGATCCAAGCAGCTCCTGTCAGATGGAAGAATGTTAATTTGGATGTTCAAGAAGATTATGAAGCCAATCATGTAGTATGTGATGGAATCTTAATGTCCACAATAAAGGCAATTCTTTCATGAACTTAGAAAAATCACTTCACAGTTGGCCATATGGACAAGACAAAGGCTGTCTGGAGAAATGTTTCATGATTAATAACAAGAACTATTTTTGGAAGAGTCAATGTGATTCATTCAAAACAAAGAAAACTTTACAAACTGTTGTACAGACTATGTGGAATAATAACGGCTAAACACAACTGACAAGTTCTTCAGTTTCAACTCGGCTGCTACATGCTTGAAACTTGGTCATAGTTGGTTGTTGGAACAGGACAATGACCCAAACAACTATTAAGCTTTGTATTGGCCCCAACCTTTCCCACATTGAAGGTGATTTATGAAATGTGCTTAAAGGCCAGGGCAGGGCAGGGCAGGGCAATGGCGGTAATCAGAATGAATTCAACCAGTTTAGGCAGAATTATGCCAGAAGCTTGAACACAAAACTGTGTAGTTTCTCTTCCACTTACTATGACACATTTAACCAAATCTAATGGGAGTGTATGGATATAATTAAGCTTTTATGGGTAACTTTAATCACACGTGGATGAGGGAAATTTATATTTGTGCTCCCAATCCTTCTCAAAACTCAGTGAAGTTGCAGCTATCCTCATTACAACTGGACAAAAAGAGCAGGCAAAAGTAATGACAATTATGACATTCATTTACGTAATCGGTGTGTGTAAACTTTTGACCAGAACTTTACCGTTACCTTTCTCCACACTTGTTTTTGAGTTTCAATCTCATCACCCACCTTTCCCCCTATCCTTCTGGAGATATGTTCAACACTATGGATTGTGAGCTTATGTAAGCCCTTTAATAATTCTTTCTTTGTTGATGCTAATAAACATTTTGAAAGAAAACCTTTGTGTTGAGGAGAATAATTACGCACTGCTAAATGCGCTTTATAATTTAAACTAAACCCAATGAAACCCCCTGATGTTTGAAACATTTGCTCCACAGAAAAGCTCAAAATGAACTAAGCGGATCTTTTACACCTTGATAACATTACAAGAGCTTAAACCGTCATATGTTACAGATTTTGAATTTAACACAAATATCAAGATGGCATGACCAGAAGTCCAAACAAATACAAAATGGCCGCTGGCGACCTTGCAGACGGTCTTGGTCATCTGATAACGTTTTGCACCAATTTGGATTCAAACATTTTCATAGTGGCGTCTTCCACCGAGACGCAGAGGATTTAAGCGATAACAACTCTTGAAACTCGTATTTGCTGATACGATTTGATGCACCTGATCGCGTCACGCATCATCAGTAAACACACAATAACGTCTCTGAGTGTTTACTCCCCGACAGACACGGCTCATCTAAAGCCTGCCCGACCTGCCACGTTGGCTTCAGCATAAAAAAAAAATGGAGGATTGGTGGGGTAGAGTTCTCTCTCTCTCTTTCTTGTCTTCCTGTTTTTGCTCTTCCTGCTCATGTGACCCTCTCCCAGTCGCTTTAAAGATCCTGCCTTTACCCCGCACGTTAAATTGAACCCAGCTGACCTCCGCAGAGAGAGGACGGCAGTAGCTGTTTAAAAAGACCGCCGCCCCACAAGGTAAACACCCTAACGCAGTTTAACCTCACCCCCCTCAACATAGTTACTCATAAACAAATTCTAAACATCAATGAAATGTTTTCCTGTAACTTTGAAGTTCGTAATCCAGCCACGAAGCTAGAATTAATTAGATTTCTGAAAAAAAAACAAAGCTAAAAAATGTTAAATAGTTTTAATATCTCAACAAACTGTGAAATCATTTTGTTCTAAGATTTTAATAAAACACGCAATGTTTCGTTAACTGGACTAAAAACATGGCTTATGTTTTCTGATGTTGGTGGAAACGATATTGCTCATGGTGTTTATGTTTTTCCTTCAGGCTGAGGTCACAGCTGAACACCGCTGTCTGTCCAAAGACGTTCCTACTGCTGAAGGTGTGTTGCTGGCTGCACTGTGCATCATGTGTGGGTTTGGGCTGGTATAAACTCTGGTGATATTACACCTTTTAGCTAACCTAGCACAGTCTCTCTGTGTTATAGTGTGAAAAGAAAAAAATTAAATAAATCAAATGAATTACCCATTGGTAAAAGAAGGTTCTGTGAGCTTACTGTCCTCAGTAGTTCCCTATTTGGTTACAGAGCTATCCTTTATTTCTGACCAGTCAGCAGAAAAATGATTTTAAAAAAAACTATGGATGCACCAATCACTTTTTTCACTTTCGATACCGATATTTGAGGTTTAGTATAAACCGATATAGATCTGATACAGAAAACAGTTGAATTGATTTAAAATGTTTTATTTTTGAACACAGTCATAAATGTACGGAATGATAAATGTTTTTAGTAACTCAGCACCAGTACAGCACATGTAAACACACCAGTAGCTTCACAAGCTTGGTCAAACATGCAAAAACAACTTTCATTTGTTGGCTGTGCAATTAGTAGTAGAACAGCCAACTTAAAATAAATAAAGTTGAAACTAAAGACAATAGGCTGACTACTTTGGTTAAAGGTGTAAAAAATAAACTGCAACAAACATCTTTCAAATGATTCAGAAAGTGCTACTAGGAATACTAAATGTAATGTAAAATAAATAATAAAGCATTACGTAACTCAGAGCACAAAGTTTACAATTAGACTGAATGGACGTTGCCACCAATACATAATCGAGAATTTTTTTTAAATATCAGGACTGATACAGATATCAATATCAGATCGGTGCATCTCTAAAGAAAGAAACCTGAGCTGATCAGATGATCACCTCCATGGGATGCAGTGTCATATTAGCAGATAATAAATATTTGCACATTCACATAATGTTGGATGAGCTGAACATCGTCCATAGCTGCAGTCGACAGCCTCACGCATTGTAACTTTAGAGCAGAGATATGAACATGGTTTGGATGAGAAAGTAGCAACAAACTGAGCGAGCATCTCATATGAAAGTGCAGACAGTTAATATTCAGAAATACACTGATGTATCATATTCAGTCTGAATTGCTTTCAATTCTACAAATTTTAACATAGAAATTACATCTGTTCTTCTACATGTAAGCTTTTATTGATACTAACTTTGATGGACCTCAATTCAAAATATCCAAACTGTCCCTTTAAAGACTTACTATGGAGAAAATCGAGGCAGTTCTTTGGAATTTAAACAGGATACACGTCAGAGCGAGTCCACGGACATTTTGTTCCTGTGCACTTCGTGTTAACTTCTTTTGATGATGTACTGCAAGTTAAATTGGTGTGAAATGAAGGCAAAAAAAATAATTTTTTGATCTTCAAAGTAAGACTCCTTTAAAAGTTTCAGAGATGAAATGAGCTACAACTTCAACCATCACCCAGACATTTAATATAAACTATATGGAGTTTAATCAAGGAAATAAGGGAGGATTTTTATTTTCTTTTTCCATAAACAGTTTAAAGTATGTTTATAAAACATCACAGATAAGGATCTAATGGAGTGATATATTCCATTTAGCAACCTTAAGAGTGATAAATACAACAAATCAAATATTAATGTGACTTTGAGGCGACCTGGCATTTTCCAAATGGATGTTTAAAGCTTAGAAATATTTTCCCACAACTTTTGAAATCCTTCCGAAGCTCGACCTTCATCCCCCCCACCCCCCACCGTAGATTTCCACAATGTCCTCAGGGGGATTCTGGACTCTCTGCATCTTTGTGCAAATGCAATTACTGTGTGAGAACATTCTGTGTTATCTGAACCACAACAGGGTCTCCAACTTCTTTACATTGTGGAGATGACACCCTCCGCTTGCATTAAGTGAAGAAATGCAATGCCTGACTGATTGCATTAGCTAAAAACATGAACAAAAATGTCTCACAACGTTCTCTCGCTTTGTTTTGTCTTTACAGGATTAAGAACAACGGACGCGTCTTTCTAGAAGCATTGTCCAATTGAATCGGCGTCCAAATCCACAGAAGATCTTTGCTTGACCGTTTGTTTTTTTTACATTTATAACGTGGACTGTGGTCATTACTTCATGGCTTCAAAAAAAGATGGAAAGCGACTTGTTTGGAGACGCAGAAAACAGAGTTGGAAGCCACATCACATGAATCACACCTCATCGTTCTCCGGAGAAAAGAGCAAAAAAAAGCTGTGAATGGACTTCAGCGTCCTCTGGGACTCAGAGAAGAAAAATTCTTTCAGAGCATCATTGACTCTCTGTAACTTCTTCACACACGGAGAACTGTTCTGGATCGACTGCGAGCCTGAACCCGTCTCTCCTGTTTGCAGTAGAGAAGATGTATGAACCTTTTATGGTAGACGTTAACTGTTGCCTGCCTGGATGGATGAGTTCATGAATAATGCAGCATGCCAAGGGAGGAACGTCGTCATCCTAAAGGGATTTTCTGTTTTCGTCTCAATGTTGTCAATAATTTCAATCCAGTGTGCCCAATTGAATTAACAACTCAAAAAGTGCCTTTCTGTGACAGTTTTAGACATTTTTGAGCTAAAGTTCAGCTGCCAGAGCTAACTGTTTTCCTTTCTACTGTGTGTCACCACAGTGTTAGAAACTCCTTCCCGTCCTCACAGAAGACGGCGCTCCATTCCAGATGCATCGCTTAATCACGCTCCACTTCGGTGGATATTCCAATTCTGAAATAGCTTTTCCGCCGATACAGAGAGAGCTCCGTAAGTCCAGACGGACTCATCCCTATTCCACACACTTGTAAGTTCTCAAAGGCAGACAATAGTTTTCCATTAGAGGAAGCGATTGTCGGCGGAGCCCCGGGTGCAGCCTCAGACAATAACATGGCGACCCAAAGCTCACATGTCGGCCTGCTGGAGTCAACTCTCATCACCTCCAGGGGCTGATTCCCACTCTGAAGTGGCTTAAAGACACAGGCTTATCTGAAGTTAGCTTGTCCGAGTTAATAGAGAAAGAACAGCTTATTTGATTAAGAATGCATACAAAGGAGGATGTAGTGATCTGTGGCTAGGAGACGAGTCAATTTCAGCTCCAGAGTACAAATCAATGTGTCTCTAACAGACCATAAGACTGCTTAACTCAGCAATGAAATTAGACTGAGGCAAAAATGCTAAAGCAGTGATGAACTTGTGAATAAGGGACAACTTTTGCTGAAGATGTTGCCCTGTTGTGATGGTGTTTGCTTGTTTTCTTTACGGTTGTGAGTCAGATATGAACTCATCTTTACTTCTCCATTGCCACATGAAGTAAGATGTTAAAAAGGGCCATCTTCAGCTGGTGTTATTGCTGTATAGCCAACTATTAATCTGACTCGATTTAACAGATACATAATCCTCCAATTGCTAGGTTCCATTAGGTTCCTCTACTGCAGGGTTTCATTTTGGGCCATATCTAGATCACAAATAACTTCAAATTATTGAAAAATGTACTGATAAAACTATATAAAAGCAAACTGTTCAACCATTAAAGTGGTAGTGTTATCTATTTTCCACTCATATAATACCATTTTATAGCACAATCAAATAACAATGTTAACTTCAGTTTTTGTAGATATGCTTTATGTATCAAAAATGACTTAAAAGAAATTTGACTTTGTATTTCTATGACTTGAAGTTGGGCCTCTGTCTCTTTAAGAAACTCTTGGTCTTTCTGAAACTCCGCCCCAACAGGAAGTGACACCTGAAAAGCTGGACTGGTCAGGGTGAAAGGTCTTTATTGTGTTCATCACAGAGCCAGCCTGGGGGAAGAAACTGTCCCTGTGGCTGCTAGTTTTTGCAAATAGTGCCAAAATGAAGGTTAAAGTTTAAACAGTTTGTGTCCAGGATGTGTGGGCTCTGCAGGTATTTAAGCTTCCTTTCTCCTGACCTTAGACTTGTACAACAGGAAAGGTCAGCCCTGATTCCAGAGATATAAATATCTGTCATTATTTTATCGTGCTACATTTAAGTTTGTGTACACATGAAAAATTATCATGCATAATAGTATTGTGCTGTATTAGCCTCTGAAGCTGTAACTCATACAACATCATACCCCAAACAACATGTTCCAGTTGTTGCCAAGCACACTTTTATAAACAATAGGAAATTACGTTTTTATTCATGTTTTAAACACAAATGGAAAATGCTGATTGGGGATGAAACAAGACTCATGATATTAAAACATGACAGTGTTTCTCGTCAAGGTAAATGCTATCTTGTTAGCAATAACCATTCGCCTGATGTTTTAGTAGAAGTTGCCCAAACTACTCTGAAATCATTTGCTTGGCAGCATTTTAGGTTTCCAGTAGGAACGATTAATGGGAACAGATGGAGAGACAAGACAGGGGCACAACTACATATTATTCAGGTGGATGCGAAAACATAAATCGCCCCGTGAAGGAGTGTAGAAAACATATGGTCGCTCTATCCGTATGAGTGACCATATGTTATGAGTGACCCCCCCGAGACGAAGACACATGAAAGGTAAAACTCGCTACGTTTACATTTACATGTGCGCGAGGTGAAGGAGCGTAAGGGCGCGGTGAAGTGTATGCGAAGGCATCATCGGGGCACCGCCCCCTCCAGACGGGGTTTTGATGCCCCCTCTGGTGCAGCGCCCCTATGCGTTGCATGCGCTGCATACTCACTTTTTGCGCCACTGAGACAAGACATGAACAATATATTAGTGCCACAAGTTGTTCAGACACTGAAGGAAGCAGAAAGCAACACCGTAACAGCCAAGGGTGGGACGTCTAGCAGTGCGTGGAGATGCATCATGATCACAGAGAACGTTGTCAGTAGTAAGTGGTAAATGTTGTTCTGCAAACCATACAAGTTCTGAAGAGATAAAAAGAAATCATAAAAAGACAGACATCTTGTTCTGTCTTGTTCTCTTGAACGCAATATCGTGTCTCGTCTTGTGAGTTTTAGGTATTGTTACACCTCTAATGTTCGTAAATAAATGTAATACTAAACTATAGTTGTAGCCAATAGACCCAAACCTTCAGAAATACAAAAAAATATTTCATTTTTGGCACTTTCAGCCAGAGTGCATTATACGCATGGCGGCCATATTTGACTTATGATCAAAAGTTGAAGATTTTCTGACATGAACATTTTAAAGGTCCTACTTCCATGGGGAAATAAAATTTCCTTAAAAGTGCCAATTTTTTCTGATTTTTGTTGTTGTAAAATTACATCATTATGTCATAAAGATAGAAAGTTGAGGTTCATCCAGGTTAACACCTCTCAAATCACACACCATGGCAACAAACAGGATTGTGTGGGTGCATATTAATGTATGATTATAATCATACATTAAATATAAAATAAAAATAACTAAATGGATTAATGTAGTACTACATTAATCCATTTAGTAATTTTTATTTTTTGTTTTCAGATAATTCTTAATATGTATTAAGGGAGAGACTGCAAGTCAGAGTAGATTTTGTTCCAGGATAAGACAAAGAAAACCACTGCTGTATTTTAATTCTTTGACTTTTCCTTTGAGTCAGGCTCTGAAGCAGACACCTCCTGCTTTTTGGGCCGTAATTAACCAGAAATCTGTTCATCAGGCTGAGATTCAAACACGGGTAATCGATGGTGAATCCTTGTTGAAAGCCGGTGCTAACGTGAGCACAGGTCAGCATGCGCCACCTCCAAAGTGGCTGCTGAGATTGAGAGGGATCGATCACTACGGGACTTCTAGTCAACAGGCCCGATCAATGGCAGCAGCACAGAACACGGATATCTGTCCAGCTCATATTTGATACCATTGAACAATTCCTGATTTTTCTGGGAAATAGATTTTTTTTTCTCTCCACAGATCAAATCAAAAAAGTGCAGAAAATGAATATAAATGTATCAGAATAGAAACGTTATTACAATAAAACTGTGTATGCCAAGTCTATGATTAGATATCTCTGAACTGTTCATGTAATGAGCTGTCTAAGCTTTGAAAATACATTTTTGCTTGTTTATGTGTTTTAGCAGTAATAAAGTTTCCATGCCTGCTGATTAAAAAGTAACATTGTTCTGATAACGGTGTGTCACAATGGGGAGCAAATAATAATAATAATAATAATAATAAAGATTTTTTCTGTGTGTTGAATTATTGGGTTCTGACAGTTCTTAACAAAGTCTGCACTAAATATAACGGCAGTCGATGTGTTTTCCCCCTTCAAGCCCCCTCTGCTGCATTGATATTATTTACCTTGATACGCCCTTGGAATAATAGTTGCAGATCAAATGAGTTTGTGTAGCTGAAGCTGCCTCTTCTCCAACCTTTTAAATATTGCATGTTCTCCCTCCGCCCGCCGCCGCCGTCTTGGATGCGGTCCTCTCATGTAAATGCTGCCGTTTCTTTACGTCTTCGGGCTTTTCTTCTTCTTCTCTCTCTGCTTCCATCCTCCAGGCTGTTCCGCTTTGATGTTTTTTTTTTCCCTCGGCCGTGTGAAATTCGAGATTAAAGTCCGTCTGTCGGAGCCCCAGCCGCCGATACGTACGCAGATAAACAAAAACAGACACAAAAAGTGTTGTTTTGTTTTTGCTAGAGAAAGCAGCTAGGACTTTACTTAAAAATTAAGAATGTATTTACATTTTGAAGCCGCTGGATAACTTAATTTCACCAGTTGCGGTTCTTTAACGGCTCAGGAAACGGTGTGGCTTCAGTCAGTTTTTGTTCTCCAGCTCTTAAACACTGTAAACTGTCCTCTGGGCTCGTAAAGGCTTACCTTCGGATTGTAGATCTCAAGTGGGGGTATAACTTGCTGTATTCTTGTGCTAAAGCTACTCTGAGGCTCAAGAAGCACTTACGAGCCGAGTTGATGTTCTGATGTGTTAAGAAGAAAAGCTGGGTACAGTTTGCTCTTTATTCCAGTCATAAAAGCAGAGTTGTAGAGCTTTCTGTGAAACGGAGCCAGTCGGCTTTACGTCCTACCACAGAGGCTGAGCACATTAAAAACTAACCAGAACTGTTAACCATGATTTTGAACTGGTATGTGGGAATTTCTTCTGGTGACTTTTATCCATCACTTACCTTTAAATTTAAGCACCCGGTCCAGACTTTTTTTTAGAAACAATATTTTTCTCAGTATTTCTAAATAGGAATACCTATGCTGGTACAGAAAGGCTTTGCATAGATACGGCTTGGTGATAACTTCAAGTCCAGCTACATTTAAATTCAAAGGAAGAAGATGGACACAGCATGGCCAAAGTAGTTCTAGGCAACGATTGTCCAGAAACTTCTCTTTACACTTGCTAAACTTCTTCATCTTACAATGATGTTAATTGGAAACAGAATCAGGAATAAATGAGGCAAGTGTGAAATATAGAATAAAAAATGCCCTACAGTTGGTGTTGGCTTGTCCTAAATGGGCCTATGACCTTTTGAATCTTTTTTTTTTTTTAAATATCTCCTGATATCCAAGTTGGCATGTAAACACATTAACAGATTTTTATTAAAAATCTAAATTCATTCACCAGATATTCTGACTGCATGTGGACACAAGATGGAAATACAAAAGACAAATCTTAGTTTGGAAAAAAAAAATCTTAGTGTGGACACGAGCAAATTACTGCCCATGTTTTAGGAAATATAAAAGCTCTAATTCTGATTGAGATTCTTTTATTGATGGTAGAAGATTAGCGATATGTGAACATACAAACAAATCTGTTGGCACTCTCTACTTTCAGTACACTGCCATCCTCAAATCAAGAACATGATAGTGTGAAGACTGCTGTCGTCCTACTGCTGCAGTAATGTGCTTTGGCCGAATAGGGCTGAGAGCTTTTGACCAACAAACACTCCAGGTAGATTTGGTTGGAAACAAACTAAAGATATCTGAGAAAAACAACTCATGTTGGCTTTTAAGCAGGGCATGAGGCTGCACTCTATTGAGAACCTGAGCAGGCTAAAGAGAAGAGAGAATAAAAGCAGGATGCTGTTCTAACAGTGGCACCAGCAAGCAGTGAATTACGTGAAACACTCCAACTAACAACCCAGAGCCTACCTATTACTGCCACTTAGAATATCAGCATAATGACACAGTTTGAATGGACCGGCCTTAATGACTTGTTGTTGTGCACAGTAGTAGCTCGGCGTAGGCGCATAGCCTCAGTTCAATGTTAAAAGGTAATAAATGGTCAGAACAGTAGGCTTAATGCTGGCCAAGGAGCTGAAGAGGGTTAGCAGATCTCCGATCCCAATAAGGAGCAGCTCATATCTGATGAGGAGCGCATCGTCCAACCAGGACTGAATACTCCCCTCAGAACGCAGGACGTTTATGATTTAGCCTGCGAGCTCTTCTAAATCTACAACTGTTACAGTTAACGAGGAGCGCTGAGGAAATAGGGACTTTTGTAGTAAATTACTACATTTAAAAGGTCAGTCAAAGGCCAATGGTAATGTCTGCATTAACAAATCCCTCCTTCCTGCAGCACAGAAGAAACATTTTATGGTTGTGGGCTGTTGGGATACTCTAGTTTGAGGGAAGCTGTGCTAGCAGTCACTGCTCCTGGATAGCTCACCATCCAATTACAAGCTAGCATAAATCATAAACCATGCATGCACACACCCATTTAGATTAGATTACCCTAATTTACATAATGTTTAATTCAGAAATCTAGCTTCAGAATGGGGTAAAAAAAACAAAAAAAACATGTACAGTAGGAACATGCAACTCTTCTGAGAAAGACCCCAGCTCAGAGAGCCAATGGAGCTCTGGCTGTGAGGCAACAAAGGTCAGTAAAATCACCTTTTCACAGCAATTACAGCAGCAATTCTTCGTGAGTAATGTATGTACATACCAGCTTTGCACATCTAGAGACTAAAATTGTTGCCATTCTTAGCTCAACTTCAGTCAGATTAGCAGGAGAACATATATGAACAAAACATTTTTAAGTCTTGCCCCCCCCACTGGGTCATTCTGACCCATGAATATGCTTTGATTTACATGAACCGTTCCATTGAAACTCTGATTGCATGGTTGGACCAGCTTGTCCTTCTGAAAAGTGAACCTCAACGTCACTCAAGTTTTGACTGGTTTTCTTCTGGGATTATTCTGTATTTACCTCCTTCTCTCAACTCCAATGGGAAGAAATCATCAGCACAAACTTAGCATTAAAACTATTATTTTCCCCCAAGTTCCTATAACTGCACAATTACTTTGTGTTGGTCAATATGATAATGGGGGTCAAATGGGACAGAATTGGGCCTTCCAACAACATCAAATTATGGTCAAGGTTTTAATTTTTTTTTTTTCAAAATAGGTCTGTTTGTGAATAAAAACGTAGGCTTGGTAATTTAGCATAAAATTGTTGTTTTTATTTTGTTATCTGCCATTGTAGTAGTGAGAAAACAAGACCTTGTATAAACATTTTTTTTCCCCGAAAAGATGCTAGTTTTATATTTTTGTGAAACTATGCAGAGCTTTTCCCAGCAGAGCGATCGATCTGTGAGTTAAAGCTCTGAGGATCCGGTGGGATGAGGAGAAGTGCCGACCTGTTTCTTTTCTCTGTACGGTCAGCCGTTTCTGCCGATCGGAGCGGCGGGTTCTGATTCTGTCTCAGGATTTGGGTTGATCCCCCTGGAGCCCAGCTGAACACACCTCAGTTTTAACGTTTCATCATCTAATCTTATTCTGATTTAGCCGTCAGTGCTGCTCTCCTAGCTCGACCTCCAGACCTCTGGAGGTCGTCTTCTTTTTTTTCAGTGATGGCAAAAGGTTTAATGTCCCTGCTGTCCTCCGAACCCCTGAGACCCGTTTCATATTCTGTTTTTTCCTTGTAATTTCTGCTCAGACTGATAATGCTGCTGACTAGATGATAAATTAAAACATAAAATAATGCAGCTTGTACATACTTTGACCTAAAAAAAAATCTGTCCAGTCAGACACAGTTTTGTTCCCCCAACAACACACTTGACCTATATTTAGGACCTTGACTGCTGCCCGGTGCTAAAACTGTTAGCAGTGCTGCTGCGTAGCAAGAAGGTTGTGGGTTCAACTCCCAACCTGGAAATTTCTGTGGTTTCTGCATGTCTGGCTTCGTTCTTGGTTCTCCAGCTTCCTACTGGCTAAATTGCCCTGAGGAATGAGTTAAACCTTGGATGAGGTTTCTTTATAAGTCTTGGGGCGTGCCGCACTAGCAGATCTAAAGTAACTGTAATCACAGTCGTTTCTATGGGAACGCGTTACAACAAACCTGCACATTTCATTGGGATTTTATGTGCCAGACCCACAGAACGTAAGATTGAATCTATTTTTTTTATTATAAAACCTATATCAGTTACTATGAATGTTGTTATATATTGAAGTATTACCAAGTTGAATAAATTAGAATGTGTTGCAATTTGGCTAATTTGTCAGATTATAAATGCCATAAATGTAACAACTTTTAAGCGGGTAATCACACTTACTTTTCATTAAACCCATATTTCTGAATCATTTATGTACTGGTCTGATGCAATGTTTAATGTTAGCTCTAAGCAGAAAATGATCATAATTCATTCTTTAAATGTGTATGAGCAAAGGTTTACCACTGTGCCACTTTTAGACTGGAGTTGTTTTAAAATGGTAGAAGTTCATTTTGGTCTCTGTTGGACAAGCTAACGGTTAGCTGCAAATGAAGAGTGTAACCACAGTTGGTGAGATATAAACTTATTCTGTTCTGATAACACAACCTCATTCAAATACCTCACACTGTCTCTTTAAGAACACACTACAGTGTGATCTGGGTTACCTTGGTAAAACACGCTAGCCAGATTTCACTGCAGATGTCTTTCTCTCCCAGGATTCTGTTAGATTCTGGCATCAGCAGTCATAAAAACGCTGATATTAGCTGGGGGTTAACACACAGCATCAGCAGGTCACTTTTCATTCACAATTTCACACTCACCTGACAGCAGAAACATGAACACATGTGAACGAGAGTAGCTAGTGAGAACTTGGTGTCGGGGCAGCTAATGTAAAAAACGCTGATTGAAGAATCAGATAATGAACCTGAGATTTTATGCCTGCATAGTTCCTCCTTTAAAATGATCTTGCAGTTGACTAAAAGGTTGCAATACAAATAAACTCCTTATAGATAATGAGATCCGTACAGGTCAGATTTCGGCCAAAACCAAAGCGGTCATTCAGCTTTAGTTTTAATTAAAAGTTCCAGTGTAAGGAGAACCGTCCGGCCGGCGCGGCCCCTGTCCGCCCTGGCCGTAGGACTGAGGAAGTGACATTAATCAGCCTCCACCTGGAAACAACGCTCTGATGTTAATTTGTCACAAAGCTTTGTACACATGCCTCCCCCGCTGCGCTGCGCTCTGCAGCCGTCACCGTTTAATAAATCACTCAGGGAACAAAAAACAACTAAACTATCACATCTCCAGGGTAACCTGAGACAAGAAATCTTCCTCCAGAGTTCCAGCGAGGGTCACGCTCAAACACGAGTCTGTGAAATTAGCTTCTTTTTTTGTTGTTTTTACCCAAACATTATTCACGCCGAACAAAAATAGTTTTTTTCCACAGTGACGTCCCTTAACACCAGGGTTCAGACTCCACACTTAGTTTCTTCAGGAACAACTCCCTCGTAATTTTACTCGTTTTGTTTTGTTTCTCGGATGCTTTGACAGCTCAGGGAATTAAGCCACAATTTTCCCCAACACCGTAGGCCTTTTCACTTCAAACAAGTCGGAACAACAAGAGGTACAATTTAACCACACCGCTACAAAAAAAGAAAATCCGGCTTGCAAATGATACAAAGTGTCAATAAAGTGGGTCTGCCATACTTTTTAAATTGGAGCGGCAATTTCTCCGAGCAAAAAGCAACTCTCACTCTCTCTGAGGCAGTTCTAGAACCTTCTGTCTGCCTGTCTCCGTCCAATCAAATCAACGAAAAGGGGGGAAAAAAGAAAGGAAAACCATTTGACTGTTTCATAAAGGCAATGTTTGTGTCGGGGCCAGCTCCCTGTCATGGTGGCAATCTGTGTAACATTTTCAACATGGCAGTGGTCAGAGCTCAGCGCTGTCACATAAAGGTTAAACAGGAAACAAGATGGACGTTCTCACCTTCCTGGAATAAATATGTCAAATGATAAAACAGGAAATATCAGACAACCATTGATTTTTGTGACATTTACAATGTTTATTTAAATGTTTTGGGATAGAAAAGACATATTCAGCGCGAAATATACACAGTCGGACCGTCAATATTCACAGACATTAGGTACCACAGCTGCCGATTTGAATTGTTTAGACACTAAATACCTTTATATATGGCAATACACACAATGGAATCCATATTAGCACTACTGCAGAAGCTAATATGCTCTATACAAACATCTGTGTATAGGTGAATTTTCTACAAATAATTTGGAGTTAAGGTCTACAAAGAAATCTGAAAAGGTGGGAGTTCACTATGGTAAGGATCCATTCACACCAACCCAGTTTAATCCGCTTTAATCAAACTCTGGTTCGTTTGCCTAGAAGGTTTTGATTGGGGAAGTGTGAACTCTGATGCAGATCAAAAAAGTAAACTCTTATCTGCCTAAAAACTTAAGTCTGGGTTTGGTTGAAGTTGACTCTGGTGCGATTCAAATGCATATGCGGATGGTAAACGGACCACAGACAACACCAAAAACAGAAAGTGGACTATAGCGCAGGGCATCTGGGTCAATGTGACCAGAACAAAGACATGACTGTAGAGCTTGTGGTCCTTTACCAAAGACAAAAGAAAAATCCTAAAAGTGCTAAAATCTGACGCTACTTTGTATTTGTTTTTATTCTGAGGAGAAGGAATTTCCACTCAGCATCTTTTTCAGAGGTTTTTATGTCGCTTCATTCACTGGTTCTTGGTGCAGCGCCCCCACAGGTGAGGAGGTGAACACGTTTTTCAAAGGGACATTTGCTTTAAATAAAAAGTTATTCAACATATAAAAATAAAAACCAATTATTTAAAAATCTTATTCACAGTATGTACAGAATGACATCTCAGAACTGCTTCCAAAGCTTCTAGCATGTCTGTAAAATATGAACTACAGTATCAAACATTACAAAATCTGTTTCTGGAATATTCTATTAATTAAACGTATTCACTAACACGAGAAAAAATAGTGGAGAATGCAGTCAGAGAGATCTGATCGGTAATATTCTCCACTTGAACTCCAGCAGCAGAGTGCTACGCTCTGAAATCATATTCTGAATAGTTTACTGCTTTTCAGTGGAGAAAAACAGACAGCTGAACACTAACTTTACAAAAGGAGAGGGGAGAAAGAAAAACAAACTGAACTATGTTCCTTTATTCTTTGATATCAGCGGCTGTAGCCTGAAACTGGTTGGGAGCCAGTCGACGAGTGTTGAAGACGGCATGTCTGACTGAAGGCGCTTTCTGGGAGAGGCGGTTGTGTAAAGCGTAACCCCGGAGGAGACGGGAGCTCTGGCAATTGTATGATCTCGGAGTGAAGCGGGCTGAGTTCTGCTCCGCGGGGGTCTGACTTAATTCAAACACATCTATCACGGAACGGAGAGAAAAATCAAATGAGAAAACATGTAAATTTATCAGGGGGAAGAACTCAGAACAAGTCTTCCTCTCATGCTCCTCCGTAGCCTTTCATCAGAAGACATAAATGCTTTTTTCCCCTCTTCATTTTCTCTTATAATGTTTTGGTCAATCAAAGAGGTTACCACTTTAACCCCCCGAACACAACATGTCTTCTCTCTCAACCTCCTCACCTGTAAACTGCTTCCTCTGTCAGGATGATGCCTCCATCTTTCTCAAACTAAGGAATTGCTCCACAAGATGCACCTTTTTCCCAGTAATCTTTTCTCCAGCAGGAAGGTTCCTGTGCCTCATGTGATCCCTATGAAATTGGATTCCACAAAAATGCAATTACTATTAATGCCAAAGAAACAATTGACTTCCCTCACATCTAATTATATCACAAAAAGAGCAAAATTGCCGACGAACAAAGCGCTGGGAAGATTGACGGGGGATCGGACCCACAGAGAGTCTATCCAGAGGTTTGCGTCCGGGCTGAATAAGAGCCGGTCGACGGAATTTGATTGGACCGCTACCGTCCGTCGGTAATGAGAGCTTTGTCTTCTTCCCCATGTATGGGAAGTGGGCTTTAGAGCAGATCAAGTTCAATTCCCTCATCTTCTGTCAAACAAAAGGAAAATGAGCAAAGAGGGTTTGAAAACACCAATTAAAAGAAGTCAAAGTGATTCAATTCAAGGTTTGTTAGTGGCGGCGGGGTTCTGCTGGTGGGTGCTCACCACTGATAGATAGGATTGACTCAATGCAAAGCAATATGCGACATCACGTCACATATTGCTTTGCATTGAGTCAGGAGTATTTATGGTCAGGAAAATAACGCAAAGAATCTGACACAGGAACACAGTGGTTTACTGTTAATCCATCGAATCGGCGCCTAAGGCGGGAACGCCAACGCCAGGTGTTTGGCAAAGCCCCCCTCCCGTCCCCTCCCCACTGCAGACTGGCCTGCTGGTTAATCACTACAGGACTCCAGCAGAAACGCGCCGTCAGACGGAAAGCGCTCTGCCAGGACAAACGCAGGAATAACAATGAAGCTTTCTCAGCATGTCGGCTCCGCTTTTAACCTTCGTCGCTGAAATGTTTTGCGATGCCATTTGGCTGCCTTTAGTGCTGTCCTGCATCACTGAGTGAGTGCTTGATAATGCCAGTCGGGTTGGGGGTGGCAGAGGGCTGGGAAAGGGTGGGGGGGGAGGGTGCGTGGCAGGTGTGTGTGCAGGTTGTGTGTGAGCGACGGGGGCGGGTTGGGCTCGGACGGCAGCCACACAACCAGAGCTCCAGGCCAAGCAATTACAGAGCGGTTCTGTATTGATTGGAAACCTCTCGGACACATTATGACCGTCTCGCCTGGCCTCAAAACTCCAACCACGTTCTGCCTCTTTGACTCGCACTGTTCTTAACCTGACCTCAGAGCTGACTTTAGAAAGCATTAGCATGAGTCCTGAAGGGGCCGGAGAGGCAGGCTGGTATCAGGCTGCCTATATTTGGTGGCGGAGCGACGAGGCCACAAGCTGTCCCTACCAGGATGCTTTCACACTGGATAATTGACAGCACAGATTCTCACTCTTTCGCACTGCCAGACTGCTTGCCATAATTCAACTTGGGACACGCTCATTAACATAGGTTGGGAAGGTGCTGTCAGCCAAGTGCCCTGCCATCATGGACATGATGTTATATATAATGGGAGAAGCATAAACTGTATTTTCAGTCGGTGCGCCATAAATGAGCTGTTGAATGACGAGTTAAACAGCCAGAAGCAGACGAAGCCTCTAATTAGACCACTGCATGCTTCCTGTAATTATCTGTAGCTTAAAAGATCAGGTTTATGGCACAAAGTTATAATATCCATATTTCTGTCAACAGTTTTCGCTGTGCTCGTTTTGAAGCATCTTATTAGAAAAATGGTGAATGGCATTTTGAAGTGTTGCGTTAGAAAAGGTTGAACGGAGATGGCAGGAATTCAAGATATCTTTTCCAACCAAGGTTTTACGCTCACTTGAGATGGTTTTATGGATTTTCTGAAAAAGAAATAATGTGCCAAAGTGGAGATGAAAACACATTTGCAAATTGAGTTCTGGCGTAGTAAACGTTCCCCTCCAGCAAAGAGGGGAGGACTGTAGCCTGGAGTGGCCAGGTGAGAGGCACCGCAGGCTGGGATGGGAGGGGTAGAACAGATCCATAGTCTGGAGGGTCTGGGTCTTATCACAGGCACCAAACTCAGACACATTTTTAAAGCCCAACCCTTCAGTTAAGAGGTTTAGAGATTTAGAGGTCTCCATTTTCCTGAAATGTGTTTTAAATGCTAGTTTGAAGAAATGGCCATTTTCATGGCCTGGTGGATTCGTTCCAAAGCCGAAGACAGACACACGCCTGATTGTTTTTTTTTTTCCCTTTTTGCAACATTTTAAAAGTTTGCTCAAAATTTGTTAGAGAATTGGATGGAAACATAGCTAATGTCAGAGATTTTTGTAGAAGTTTCAGATTGTACTGTATGTGAAACTAATTTCTTTGCTTTCATTTAGAAATAAGAGTAAAATTCTGTTTGTTATTATGCTTTGACATCAACCTCCCAATGGGACTACAGGTGGAAATTTGCCACTTGGTTATAATAATTACATATGTTCAATAACATGTATTGTTCCATTTTAAAAAAAAGAAGAAAATGTTAAACTATAGAGCTGCGTATATGACACATTGTGATGTAATAAAAAAAACATGCTCTTTTTTCCATATACAACTGTTTCATTTTGAATTGTTCTTGTTATTTTGTGTCTTCCTTCATTTTGAGATGTGAAAACTGCAGAAACAATGATCTTATAAACTAGCACATTTTTTTTGTATGTAAAAAATGATCTTAAAAGATCTGAATCACCTAAAATAGCAACAGGCGACTGAAAACAAGTTCCAAACTTTCCGGTGGTCACATCACTTGAAATAATTTCTAAAAGGTTGAAACAGAAAAATGTAAGCAAAATTTTTCCAATTATTTCTTAAGCATCACCTGTTGAGTGTTTACTATGGATGGGGCGTCCAGGCAACAAAACAGAGCAGGCAGCATTTGGTTTTGTATTGCTCTGGGATTTTCTGGACCTACAAATCCAGAATGAGGCGATCAGCAGATGATCTTCAGATGATCTGACATCCGTTCTGTGGCTGATGGGGGTTTTGTCCTGAAGAGTACAGGTGATAAGGACTAAAGGAGCTCAGGTAAGCGTGGTTAGATAGAGAAGTCACAGGTAAGAAGAGCAGTGAGAAACTGAAAGCAATTCAGAGAAACATGAATCATGACAGAACAACACTGGATTACAAATAAATATTTTTTGGAAGATGTCAATGTTTTTTCAAATGAATTATGACTATTTTGTATCACTGAATCCAAAATTTACATTCATTTTTCTCATTAGTTTTTATTCTAATTTGATTTAGAGAAATCTGATCTTCGACTTGACTAAACTGATGACATTTTTGTGACATCATCAGTTCATTTCTGTTAATATTTCTTAGCCATAAAAGGTTTTAGGAGAAAAATAATAGTTTTCTAAGAGAGTGTATTAATTAAATGTTACAAACTTGGATTTCTGTAAATTGTATAGCACTGATAAGGGTAAAAACATGTAGATTGAACATTATGTCTTCATCTCTCCTGCTGCTCTTCACTCATTGATCAGATCTTCAGGAAACTGATCCAGATGTGTGAACAAGTCTTGCATTTTGATGCTCATGTTGCTCCGTAGTTCAGAAAGTTGACCTGATTGAGCAAAACCAATGTGATTTTTGGATTCAGCTCATCAACATGAGCCTGAAACAGCTGAAAAACCCAGACAGTGTTTTGGTTGTTGACCAGTGTCATTAGTGTTGGATATTCCTGCTCTTTGAGATGCACACAGATGAATCTGTTGCGTTGGTAAGGCTAGCCATGCTAACTCTGCTCTATATGATGTTTAAAGATACATTTCAAGATGATGCAGGTTGGGTCAGACTTTATATACCCAGTAACTATGGAGACTGTCGAGGTGTACTGTTAACCACAATGACAAACTGGTCAATGCACAATTAATATCTAAGTTTTAATATTTAATATTTAAATATTGGTGTATGTGAGGTATTTGTTTTGTGAAATGTTAAAACAGCAGAGCCAGAAGGTTGTGGCCTGAATGTGCTGACAATCCAGTGAAGCTGAAGATGGATTCCCTGTGATTCCTGTTCAGCAAATACACATCCTGGAGCTAAGAAACGCTCTGCTGGTTTCATCATCACACAAGACAAATCTGTTATTCCCTTTATTGATGGAGGTAATACTACAGTCTTATTGTTTTTTTTGTCACATTCTGTGTTTGTAATTTTTTGGGAGCATGGATTAAGGCTGCTGTTCTTAATCCATGTCTTCAGATGTCTTCAGCCTCCTTTCTGCTGCCGTGGATCAAATCAGGACAGAAACAGAGTTTTCAAACTGATACACTTAGAAAAAAGAAAAATATATTTAGATAAATCCTTGGTCTTTAACTTTTTTTCACTTTTGTAAACAAATTCAAAAAATATCCTAATCCATTCCATGTGTACAACCTTGTGTTAAAGACTTGATTTCTACTAGTGGAAATACTTGCCTGCTTACAGATTATTTTTTGTTACAACTAAAGGTTTCAGATGATCACAGTTTATTATCTGACAAAGATAAGCAAGTAAATACACAAAGAACTTTAATGCTGAGTAAAACTAACCAACCTGACCTGAAGTGACAAAGTAACCAACCCTTGTTGAATCATAAATGAATTTTTGTTAACCCCATTTTTAGGAAAGTTTGACTTTAATTTGTGCAGCCATGTCCTGGCAGCTCCCAGAGCTGAACGATGCACATATGGAGCATTCACACCAGCTCCATTTAGTTTACTTTGACCAAACTCTTTATAGTGTAGTTAGTTTGTGTGTGTGAATGCGTAGTCAAACTAAAAAAAATTAAAATTAACTCGAGTCCACCTACAAACCTCGGTCTGGGTCCTGTAGACGTGAACAAGGTTCAAATATATATGTGAACACCAAGCGGGCGGAGACCACTCCAAAAGCAGGAAGTGAACTAAGAGCAGGGCATTCTGGGTAAATACAACCAAAACAAACGCTTGTGTCTAGTGCTAGCAGGGGAAATCACTTTGGACCTTTTTACCAACGACAAGAGAAATCCTCCAACCACTAAAATCCGACACCACTCCGTTTTTGTTTACATCTCATGAAGAAGGAAGTTGTGTTCTGTTTCTTCTTCAGAGGTTTTTGTGTCTTTTCCTTCAGTGGTTCTTGGCGCAGCGCCCCCACAGGTGAGGAGGGGAACAGGTTTTTTCTTGAGGAAACTTAAGAAGGTTTTGACAAATAAAGTCAGCATGTGGAGAATTTCTTTGAAAATCCTCCAATGTGCAATTAAACAATTACGCAAAGAGGACTAGGGGTGAAAACTCCTCCACAGCGATATGACAGACTCATGAGTTATTGTTGCCAAGGGTGACACAGCTGGTCAATAGCTTTGGGTGGGGGGGGTTCCAGTTTGACACAGCCAAGTTAGTTTTGATAGTTTGATATATGAAAATTGTTACTCGATAAATGCTTTTTTGTTTTGTATTTCTAAGTAATCTTTAAGTTTTTTTTTATTTAATGGTTTGAAACTTATAATTGTGACAAAAAAAAACTTGTCACAGCAGTGGAGAAATAATTAACAAGTAAGACTGAGTCAAAATGTGACCTCCTTTTTCTCCTTTTTCTCACCACCAACCACGCCACAAGCCCAAGTCTGTTGCTATGGCAGCGTCAGATGAAAGTTTGACAAGGATGGCATACATTTTTAAAGCTCTTATTGGCAATGCCTCAAAGGTAGCAGCTCCTGCTGCCCTCCCCTTCAGCTGCTGTTCAGCCACATCAGTGTCAGGCCGCCGGCTCCCTGGAGGACGGCTGCGGTGGCGGGGGCCGGCTGCGACTCCAGAGCCTAATTGGGGCCCGAGGACGGCTCCCTCTGCTGCTGCAGCTGTGCTGCTGCTGGCTCACAGTGCCATCACAACCTCTGTGACTAGCCAGAGGTCAGGGGGTCTGCGGGTGGCTGCCCCGCCAGAGGACGATCGGACCGGGATGGCAGCGCCGTCCTTCAGACCGTATGAAGGCTGACTGACGCCCTCAGCTGCTCAGTCAGCTTCTGGTGCAGGACATTTCAGCAGAACGGCAGTTGATGGAGACCGGGCTCCCCGCGTGGACAGCAAAACTATGATACAGCTCCTTGATGAGAGCAGATCAACTCGAGGCCAAGAGGCGAAAAGTCCTCAAGGTTTTTGTTCTGTTCCGCCATCACAGGAGTTCCAGATCAGATGGGATTTATTGGAATTATTCTGATCAACTAAACTAAAGAAACTCAGGGGGTTTGGAGACTGAACCTTTTTATATATTTGGGATCATTTATATCAACCTTAGTTTGGTCACGAGCTTATAGAGCTCGGAATAAAACAGAGCCCACTGCACTGACCCCCACTGAAAACCTCCTGGTTATTCCACCAAGAATTGATTTCTGAACTCTGTTTGTTTGTTTGTTTCTAAATTAATATGAATTGTTTTTTGTTTTTTCATTATTTGAGGTGTGAAAGCACTGCATCTTTTTCATTATTTTGACCATTTCTCATTTTTTGCAAATAAATGCCACATTTTTGTTAGAAATTTCGGAGACATGTTGTCAGTAGTTCATTGAAGAAAAGAACAATGTTCATTTTACTCAAACATTTACATATAAAAAGTCAAATCTGAGAAACTGACAATTTTAAGTGGACTCTTCATTTTTTCGGGAGCTGTAATTCAGAGTGTTTTGCATCACTTCAAATAATCAGAATGAAATAAACATACGATTATGTTTTTCCGTTATCACAAACAAACCTGGAGTGTTGCCTTGATTCTTTCATTCATGTTTGAGAAATCCTTTAATCTCCAGTTTTCAAACCTCCACCCCACAGAGCAGCCCTGCCCAAGACTCCCCCAATCAGCTCCTTCAGACTAGTCAGCAGCAATTAGCAAATATATGATGGAACTGTAACTCAGCTGAACTGATTATAGGAGCTACTTCTCAAAGCAACACTGGTAAAAACGTTTTTAAAGCTCTAATAGAGGAGCCATGTTGTGATGACTTTCTGAAGGCGGAGTTTCAGAAAGAGCAGGGACTTCTTAAAGAGACAGAGGCCCAATTTCAAGGCAATAAATTGCCATAGCAAATATCTTTTAAGTTGTATTTGAGGTATATGACATATTTATAACAGCCGAAGTTAATATCGTTACTTGATTGTGCCATAAATTTCAGTATGTGGCTGTAATGTTTCATGCTGTTAAGAATTTGAGGTTTTCTCTGTGAAATAGAAAAAACCCCAAAGAAAATAAACTAACAAGAATTGCCCTTAACAGCTGCCCATCGACGGCCATGATATTTAAATATCAGAATTGTCCGCGAAGAAAAAAAAATCTAAGAAAAAAAAAGAAATCAAGAAGACAAACTAATTTCTGTTGACTTGATGTTTCAGGAGATTCAAATATAGAGACACATTTCGCTCCATTAGACTGAAGCAGATGAGCGGATGCAGGAAGCTTAGAGTAATGAAAACATAACCACCAACATTCACATACTGACACATCAGCAGCAGCTCTTCCCAGAACAATTTCCTCCACCTTATCATATTGGCATGACATGAATTAATGTTAATTGTTGAATCAGAAAGACTAATGCGCCCGAAGTGTTTTTACCGCAGCGCTCAGCGTTTGCTGTTGGACGCTGACATGTGTGAATGCAGACGGGAGCCGGCGCTGCAGAGGACTTATGACTTGTTTTGTTTGCCCTGTGGGCCTGGAGCGCACCGACATGTTTTAAAGTAAAAATATGGTTTTCAGACTAATGTCATTTTAACTGCAGGGTTGGAGGTAAACTCATTGCCTCTGGCCACAACGCTGCAGCTTCCAGCAGAACATCTAGATCAGCTTTAAACTCATCAGCATTCAAGAAACGGAAACAAAGAGAGATCAGTTTTCAGGTTTAGTTAGTCTTCCTCAGGTCCAACATCATCATGTATCCATAGTGATTCTAGCCAGACTCCAGTCTCAGTACAATAAGCTCTCAGCAGTCAACTGAACTACAGAACTGGAGGTTTTTCAATCTAATATTAGTCTGTCAAAGATATTAATCCATTTTATTCAGATTTATGTTATTCACAAATACATTACAAATAAATTATATTCATGCTCGTTTTATTCTTCTAATTCTTGAGTAATTTTTTTTCCTGTTTTGCTTAGAACTGCAATAAATTTGTTGCATCTGGACCAGGAGTCTGCAGTTTTCACAGCCTAGAGGAATTTTGTTTTCATCAGCCAAAAGAAAGTCATTTAAGGCCGATAAGAAGGCAACTTATGAATTTAGATACATATTTACTGTAGGAAATGTGTTATTTAAAAAAAAAAAATACTATTTAATTTCTATTTTCAGGATTTAAAATAAAAAGACAAACAGATTAAGAAAGAAACCTGAATTCTGGAACAAAGATTCAGTTCTAGTGCTTTCGTTGTAAATGTTAATGTTCTCTTTTAAAGGTTACTTGGAAACACAGTTTTTTTGTTTTTGTTTTGTCTAAGAGTAATATGTGAAAAAAAAAACAGTTATTGTTCAACAAAATAAAATATATTTATTATCATTATGGCTCCACTTGAAACTTTTTTTGACATGATATATTATTTATTGAACTGTTATAATGTAACACTACAAAAAAGTCAATTTTACATAACACTGTCCCTTTACATGATTGCAAACTGTTGTAATAAATGTTTTTTGTATAGATATATAGACATAGATATGTATATGAGAACATGTCACCTTGCAGAGTGTGATGTTCTATTGCTCTAAATGGAAAATGTGTTACTTTGACAAAGACATCCTGTTTCTCCAGAATATTTAGAATGATAGTGTGACCACATTTTGGCAACACAGAAAATGAAAAGAAGGCGCACTTTTACTTTTACTTTCTTTTTTCTTTTAAAGTTTTGTAGATGTTGTGTTCCCTGTTTCCTCTCCACTGACTGTTTTTTGTAACCGACATAACAGCATGGGTCTGGGATCTGATTTTCTTCCGTTTCTGGTTCGACTTGTGATGTTGCTGTTTAAGGTTCTCTCCTCCTGGCTGAATTCAGAGAAATGGATAAATGAAAGAAATTTCCTCAACAACAGCAAAGATAAACATTAGAAAAATCAACTGAGAAACTTTTATGTCTCAACTTGTTCCTGTTCACGGACTCTCCTGACCACAGAGCCGCTGTGTGTTGCCTCTCTGTTGGCCTCAGATAAGGTCAGGTCCAGAGATCTGCGAGCCGTTTCTGCTCAGAGTTGATCCATGACGTCCTCCTGGGTAAACCGACTTCAGGTTTCATGTCTGGCTGCAGAGCCAGAGAGTCGCCTTCCAACATCTGACCTCATCTGGCTTCACGTCTCCTTCCAGCAGCTCTGAGATCCCAACAAATAAAGATCACAGTCCCGGTTTCTTCCTGTGAGCTTTAAACATTTCGCAGACACAATAAGTTTGCACTTCAGGAGTTTACAGGACCATGGTTTTATTTATTGAAATGTTTTTTTTTTTTTTTTTTTCATAATCTGTGGTTTTTCCAAAACAGATGGAATCAGTCTGAAAGACAACCAGAGAGTTTAAGCCACCACTTTTTAACAAAGATAATAATATTTAAAAACAGAAAAAGCTCTTGGACTTATTAAATTTAAAATATTTCCTTAGGTTAGAGATTAGCAGATTTAGGTAAAATCAATTTTTTTTGTTAGCTTTGCATCATGTTTTAACGTTATTCTCTCATCAAAAACACACCTGCAGTGTTACCTTCATCCTTTTATGCATGTTTGTTTACAAACACATGCATTATATACACATGTTTGATGTATTTCAATATATGGAAAGCAGCAATCATTTGTATATTTTGCAACATATTTCAATTTATTACACAAATATATAATAGAATGTATAATACATGTATAATTCAATGTATTTACAACATATAATAGATGTGAAAATATGTTGGGAAAGTAATATATTAGAATAAATTACAATATATTTCCAGTAATACATTAGTAAATATGTTTCCCTTTTCTTCTTCTTCCTCAAGAAGAAGAAAAGGAAGAAGAAGACAGTAGAGGTGAGATCTGACTGAGGGTGAGGTTCAGTAAAAGGCCAAATATATATTTGGCCCTTTATGTGTGTGTGTGTGTGTGTGTGTGTGTGTGTGTGTGTGTGTTTTTGTCTACAGCAGGAAAGTTTTTGGTCATTTCCCCCCCCCCTGTGTACAAACAGCATGCTCCATGCTGCTGCTGGGCAGCAGCATGGAGGAACCTGTTCAGGTACAAAAGGCCCAAAGAAAGTCAGTCTTCACTATTGAGAAGAGTGATGTTTCAGTCTTTTCTTATTTTCTCACATCTCACTGCAAATCAAAAACTTGGGAAAACCGGGAGCATCCTGTGGATTCTCCGCTTTGTGTGAAAATCTGTGAAGTTGATCTACATGTCTAACATAATCGCTCCGTTTATCAGAAAACGCCACAGGTTTACGTCTCTGCTCGACTCGATGGATAAGTTAAATAAAAGCGAGGGTCAGAGTCGTTTGGTGACAATTTAACGGTTCTTGCTGCATTGATCGCTGGGTTTACAGAGTCCATGAGCCGGATCAATGCGGCCCAGCGATCACATCCGTCATAATCCTCAGCGGCTCTCAGACGCACAAATCTGCCGGCGTGCTGGGCGAACGGGGAGCCGCTGGGAAGCATCCGTCTTTGTAAACAACATAGATTCACCTAAACAAAGTATCAATAAGCAGATAAACCTGAAGAAGACGCTTCAGCTGCTCATTTATCCCGGGGCTGGAAGCCGAGCTGAGCCTTCCACTTACAGGCAGTGATTACTCCATTGACTGGGTGCAGGAGAGGGGCCGTGATTTATTTTTGTTTATTCGAATAAACATTGTCACCGGAGCGGTCTATGACAAACAATCTATTGAACTGCTGTTATATTAAACAAGTTATTCCTCAGACACCTTTCTTTTCTTTTCTTTTTTTTCAGATGAGGCTGCTGAAGCGAACACCAAATCCATTCCATGGTTCCATGGATGAACTCAGCTTCACCCCAACAACAAATACTGGAATTATCAAACAAATGCTCTTTATTTGCTATTTCTGTATTCATATACTTGAATGTGCAGTTTAGCTACAGACTCATCACTTAATGTGACGTTTATGCCACAGCTAACGTAGCAGGGATATTCGCCTTCAGGTAGTCAAAACACTTTTATCTGAATTGTTTGTGGTTCAGATTTTTATTTATTAGCCAATTTATTGTCATAATTGCCCAATATGTTTCAACATTTGTTCCATTTTCAGCTGGTGTGGTTCACTTTCACACTTCACTGTGTCAAATGAATCAAACTGTTTGAAAAACCTGTTCCCCTCCTCGCCTGTGGGGGCGCTGCACCAAGAACCACTGAAGAACACAGCACAAAAACCTCTGAAGAAGAGAGTGAGTGCCACTTCTTTCTTCATGTCAGATTTTAGCAGTTGTAGAACTTCTCCTTTTGTCTTTGGTAAAAAACAACATTTCTCTCCCTAGCGATAGAGATGCCTGTTTGTTTTGGTTATATTTACCCAGAATCCCCTGCATTATAATCTACTTCCTGTTTTTGGAGTGTTCTCTGATTCCTTTGGCATACACATATGAATTTGAACCGATACTTAGCTTTGTAGGCGCGAGTTTGCTCTCCAAATGAGCCTGACTTTTTACGTAAACAAACTAGAGTTGATTAAACAGGTCTGGTGTAAATTCACCCATAAAGGCAAAAAAATAAATAAATAAATACATTTTTTGCGATGTTATGTTAAAACTGAGAAATATATTGTACTTATCTAGGATGCAACATTAGCACTGGACTGGTTTAGATCATCTTGGTCTGGCAGGTTCCAGGTCGGCTTTGGTCCTGATAAATCTTCTCACACCGTCGTTACTAGTGGAGTGCCACAAGGCTTAGCACTTGGGTCACACATATACACACTTCATCAGCTGTAATGCTGAAATGTATGCTCCAATGTAGCCAAGTTAAGATCTGCAAAGAAGAGCAGGCCAGATTTTCTCCTTAGCGATGCAAAAGACTCATTCATTCATTCCTTCATTCATTCATCTCAAAAAATCCCTGGTGGTTTCTATTTCATCAAGAATCATAGAAACAGGGATTAGGTTTAAAGGCTGCTACCTTTTCACAGAGAGCATTCATGTGTCGGACTTGTTCTGCTTAAGGTCGGGTCAAAATACTTGTCTCAACATTGTCTGTTTTGAAAACAGCAGTATATAACTTTGATAAAAATTCTTTTTTTTTTTTACATATTTGCTGAAACTGTCAACATGACATTATGGTAAGAGACAGATAGTCTACAACAAAAATTGAGCTCTTCTGCTCTTTCTTCCTGATAGCAAACCCCGTCCTGAATGCTAATGCTAGTTAGCATGGCCACCGATGATGGCAGAGAAGCAGTTTTCCTGTAAGCAGTTTGTTTTGCTCTTCCTCTGTTAGCTCATTTAGCAGCGCTTACACGAGACTGATTGAAGGCACCAAGTCCCCCCTCCTGGCTCTGATTGGTTGTTTTTGATAGGGAGCAGTTCTTCATGACACAACAGTTCAGGCAATAAAGGCGGAGGATATTGTTCTTTTCACGGATTGTCTGTCTCATATCATACTGTCACAACATAGTAACATTTAAAAATAAATATGTAATTTTTTTTTTTTTAACAAAAGTTACATACTGTAGGTTTCATGTGGAAAAAGTGGCTGTTGATGTTGGATGGATCTGAAGGGAACTGAAGGCTCACCATGAGAGTTTCCAGTTCCCTCCTGGTCCCAAACGGTGGCAGGTCAAAGATATTTACAGCTAATGTGAGTCTAACTTTCACAGAAAACAATGACATAAAATGTTCTTGCAGATTTATTTCCTCCGTTTTATGCTGTTTGTCCTTTTCCAAGTGAAAGTGTAATTCCCACAAAAAGAACAAAACAAAACAAAACAAAACAAAACAAAAACAACCCCCGTTCCCCCGCCCCCCAAAAAAAACAACAAACAAACAAAAAAAAACTATTGAAACCGCCTTCCTTAATGTGCGGCAAAGGGCTTAATGACGGAGCAAGCAGGCATCTGAGAGGAGACATTATCATCCAGGAGGACGAAAGAACCATTAGAACCTGATTAGGTGGAGGAGAGCCGGACGGAAATCACTCCGGAATCTTTTTTTTAACCGTTAATTAGCGGTTCTGTCGGTGCGCTTCATTCTGCGGGGATGACTAATGCGCCGCGCTTTCCCACTGCTCGTCAGGACCAGTTGCTACATCGCTGTCTCATTTGCATACGCGGCTCTGACAGCAAAGAAAAACCCAACCGCCGATTAACGTAGCCGCAGCCGAGCGCGCGCCGCGGCCTCCGTCTGAAACCAGACGACATGAAGCTAACAAGATGGCCGGATAGAATCAGTAATTGGCTGATTGTGACACGACTTGCAGTAAGTTGTGCTGACATGCCAGTGAATGCGGAAGGGGGGAATGTATCAGTTTGCACCTCTAATGCTGCTCTGAAACCAAACGGAGGTTGTATCAAACTTCCCGCTCGGATTTAATTGAAGGCTGAAGAACGGCCTGTTTCACATCCTCTCTTCCAAATAAACAAATCCCCTTTGGGCGACGGCTAAGTTATGAGCCCGTATGGGTTTCTGAAGAGGTGCTCAGCAGCCTAGTTCCAGTGAAATTATAGTTTGACCTCAAATGCACCTCACTTTTACCGCTGCCCAAATATTTGATGGAGAATTTGTGGCAGGCTGCTCTGGTGGGGCTCATTTCATGTCTGAAAAAGGTTCTCACTGATGTGTGTTTTGCTTCATCATTTTCTGTATTTTTTTTTTCACAGTATGTTTGACTTTTATTAAATTCTATTAAAATTCCTTCCCATCCTTCCCTGCTGCAGCTTTCTTTAGCTTTTTTTTTTAATACTGTGGAAACCTTTTCATAAGGAATGAGTTGGTTTGGTAGCTAAGTGAGATGCAGAAACTCCAAAGGAGGTGAACAGGATTACTGATGACATAAAGTGCATATATGTGTAAAAACAAGGCAAATATGAAGAATTTTACCAAAAGGTGAACGCTAATTCCACGTGCACAGTAGGAAGAGGCTTAACTATTGATTTAGGATGTTTTCCTACCTGGTAGTTCGGTAGACTTGGTTCGATTGGGGGGAAAAAGTTGCAACAGCAGTTCTCCTTTTCACCTGTTGGTGGGGCTGCACTACTGAAGGAAGTGAGATGAAAAAATCTGAAGAAGACACTGAGCGCAACTTCCTTCTTCACAAAATGTAAACAAAAATGGAGTGGAGTCAGATTTTAGCAATTGTAGAATCCATGAACCATTTCTCCCGCACTGGTTTGTTTGGGTTGTATTTACCCAGAATCCCCTGCACTGATTCCACATTCACACCTGCTCATACGAACCAGACTTGTTTGATTAAAGCAGACTAAACAGAGCTGGAGTGAATTAACACTTAAACACGAGTGGATTTAGCTGAAATGTGCCATTTGAAAATATCACATTAACTGGATAAAAAGAAAAATCAGGGCAGGTTAAGTAAGGAAAATAGTATCTTATAGCTCTTGATATGTGTGAATGAGTTGATGTGGAGTGAAATGGGAGGGCATTTGGTCCTAAGCTGTCATTATTTCTGCAAACTGTTGTTGGAATGCTTGGAGCAATCTAATTTGCTGTGAAGTTTAGATGTTCATTATTTCTGAAAAGCGGTAAAAAAAAATTATGTCGACACCAAAGCAAAGTCGATTTGCAGTAGCAGTGTATGGAGAACTATTTATTGACCCTTTGTACATTTGTACCCATTTGACCACTCCATCATGACAGACATCTAAACAAACTCCTGTAAAACTTGTAAAAAAAAAAAAAACAACAACATTTGGTTGCCTAATATTACTTCCACTGACCTGATTTCCCAGTAAAAATGACCAGAGGGCGCTGCGTGGTCTGCTGAACAAACAGACCAGGATGCAAACCAAGCTTGTCATTTCATCGTAAACCTCAATCATAAGGATTGGCAGGTGTGAAAACAGCCTTACACACATCCTGTTGTCCAGTTAGGGAAGAACCAGAGGCAGAAAGGTGAAGTGAACTATTACTAATAATGAAAAGTAAAGACTCAGAGAGATGTGATGGTAGGAACTGGACACAACGGAGAGTCCAGCAAGGACCAAATGGAGACCAGCTTAAATACTGAGGCAGAGGTGGAAAAGAACTGAGGGAGGGAGACTAATTAACACAAAATCAGCTGAACTCAAACAGAACTACAAGCCAACAGGGAAAAGACCAACAAATCTAAGAAAGATAAACCCAAAAGCTAAAAGAACAGAACACAAGAATAAGCTATGCTAAAGCCTTCTAATCATTACATAAACTAAGATTTATGTCTTTCCGGAAAACTCATGCAATTTGGAATTCAGAATTTTATAATGCACAAGGATTTTTCCAAATATTATTCCAGCCAAATTACATAAGAGCATCACATTGATGAGGAATTCTTCCTGTAACTTTGCTGCCAGCACTGTGTGGCTCCAAAGCCAAAATGTTAATTCAACTGATACAATCGCAAAGGTTTTAATAAACCACATCGCAGTTTACCACAGGGTAAGTTAGGCAAAAGTCCATTCAACTGATCAATTTCAGTTTTTCTTTCATTTTGAAGTGATAGATTACATCAATTGGTAACATTTAGTAATGTCTCTGCTATAGAGATAATTAGACGCACAGCTAACGATGTGACTTTTTCTCTTGGAGTCCTGCTTTGCTTTGTTCTGACTGGCTCCTTCTTGACCAGTGGCGATAATAAGTCAGCAAACCCACAGCATATCGATTACTGACCAAATCAGACATGTAGGCAGTGATCTAACAGTCTGGAAGCCAGCTGTGATATCCATTCATCCTCCACAACCACGCTGACTCAGAGACATGGAAATGTTTTTTCATTATTATTATTATTGTTTTATTGCTTAGCCATTAATATTGATACCTGTATGCAGAGGTTTTTGTTTGTGAAGCCAAAAACATGCCAAAAATATTGATTGTGTGAAATTCTTGTTTTTACTCAGAACAGATTTTTGACGCCATTCTCCTTAGAAGACTCATAAACACAATGTAACCCTGAACTGTTGGGACTGAGTAACGTATGAACTGCGACGGCATGTAAATTTAGATTTCACATTTACAGCAGATCTGACAGTAAAATCTAACTAAAAAAAAGAAAATCATAAGTGAGTATGTGTCTCCACTAGCCTGAAGCTGCATTTAAACTAGATTAAAATAACTGATGTTGAAAACCCCCAGAATGTTGTTGGCTATGTGTGACAGTTCACAAATTGTTCTGAGTTTTCTCAAAACTTCCATTGCTTTGTGTGTGTGTGTGTGTGGGGGGGTGTGTGTGTGTGTGTGTGTGCGTGTGTGTGTGTGTGTGTGTGTGTGTTGCTGAGGGGAGAGGCAGTGGGTTCCTGTTGAGCAAAATTACATAGATGTGGAGCAACAGTAATATAAGCTTTTAAAGCCAGAAATGCTACCTTGTACCACACACAGTACTCTGTAGAAGAAATAAAGGATTTCAGAAGGACTCTCTTTAGTCCAGAGGAAAAAGGGCCGGTTCTCTAGCATCACATTTTCTTAAACATGTTTTCAAAATGTGCATTTTTATATTTTCAAGCTTACATCGTTAAGCATAGTGATTAATCTCAGCACTCAAGTGTGGTTAATCTGATTAAATCAACTAACATTATATTATATTATATTATATTATGTTATATTATATTAACTATGTGCCTGGATATTGTCTGTTTTCTGTATGGGATCAATTACTCACATTTATTAAGTCATCTTAAATTCCTTAAATAAAGATTTAAAGGGGCAGTATCACATAAAAATGACCGTTTTGAGCATTACATCATGTTGTAAGTTATTCCCTCATCAAAGCATACCTAGAGTGTTGCCTTGATTATTCCATGCTTATTTGAGAAATACTTTAATTTCCATGGCAACCATTCAGCTGAGCCAAATGCCGGTTTGGACATAGCTCCGCCTTCGATGACAAAGCTCCTCCTCCGAGTTGCATTTTCATAACTTCCAATCTTCCGCCTCACAGAGCAGCCCTCCCCCACTCAGCTCCTTCAGACTAGCTAGCAGCAATTAGCAAACACCTGAGCTCATTATGCTTGCTACTTCTCACTGTATTGCTGGTAAAAAAAAAACGTCCAAGGGTTCATAGAAGAGCCATGTTGTGATGACTTCCTGATTATGGAGTTTCAGAAACAGCAAGAGATTTTAAAAAGACAGAGACCCAATTTTAAGGCATTAGGTTATGAAGTCGAATTTCGTTTAAGTCATATTTGATATAGATAGAATTGAAAGTAACACATTCACTTGATTGTGCTATGTGCCTGGAAAAATACAATATTACTGCCCCTTTAAACACATTATATGCAAAATATGAACATATTTAGCTGTTCAGGGAATAGTTCACTATAACAATAGACAGACTGACCCCTAAACAAACCCTGCACAACCACAATTGATCTCTCGTGTTTCGCCTCTGGGCCTGCATGTCCGCCCGGCCCCACCTGTGAGGCTCCTCCCACACAGAGACAGCTTTATTACGACCCAGAGAGCCGTTGGAGAGAAGCCGGCTGCTCTCACACCCAGGTAGAGCTGACGGCCCTGCAGACGAAACACACAGCCTGAATACCTTCCATCGCCACCTCAACACTCCCTCTAATCCCAAACCCACCTCCCGCTTTAATATGGAAGGCATGCGCTACAATACATTCGCGGTGCTATGACGGTAGCGAGAGATTTATGGCACACAACAGGCTATTAAGGAGCTGTATGTGGTGAGGTAATCAGGGGGGGAAATGGGCTGGAAATTCTCTTCTTCATGCCACATTGATTCATCCTTCAGTGGGAGAAACCTCCCCATTATGCACACCTCATCGAAAAAAAAAAAGAGGGCCTAAAGATGATCGCTGCAGACCTGCACCACAACTGATCCCAGGTTGGCTGGAAGGTCAACAAAGTTCCTCCCTGCAGCATGCAGGCTCTCAGGAGGATGACAGAGCAGCTTGATGCATGGACAGTTGGTAATAAGGCTGCTCTAGCAGAAGCTGCGAGATGCAGGTGGATTACACCCCATGTGTTCATGGAGAGCAGACCGGACTCACAGCGAAACGTTGTCCCAGCAGTGCTTTACTGTATTTAATTTAGCTTCATTTCATTTATTTGGTTGGGACAATGGACATTAATTAACATTTCTGTAAACGCACAAGGATTAGCCAAAATGCTACTTTTCACCTGTTGTAATTGGATAATGTTCAGTTTGTCTTGCTGCAAACAAACGTTAAAAAGACTTAGCCGCACGTATTTTGTCAATAAATACAAACAATAAATACAAAACAAGGAAACTTGAGCACAATTATTACAAAAAGTATAAGAAGTAATTAAGACGAAATCTAAACCAAATCATTAATTTATTGTCACAGATGATCTGTACCATTAGTAAATCTTGTAGAGGACTTTAAAACATACTGTAAGCTGTATTTTTATAATTTATTTTTAGTAGAAATGGTCTGAAAATGGACATTTTCCAGTAACACAACACTCTAGTGTTGGAGAATGATTATTTAGAAAAAACGTCTCCTCGTTTTATGGGGTTCCACTCGGCGATACAACTGAAAAACGTATCACGATATGAGTATTTTGTATCAGTTGATATCGATAATTACTGATTCGTTTTTTACTTTTCAATATCTGACATACTGCCAAGCTAGTGGTGAGACCTTCCCTGTTTTATCCATGCCATTTTTTATTTTTAAGCAGTTATGAGGCAAGGCGGCAAAACATGAAACTGCTACTACACACTCAGCAGGTTGTTGCTAGGTAACCAAAGAGTGAGTGAGTTAGTTGATGCCTTCCACCTAGCTTAGCTGGCCGTGAGAGGGGGAGTGGTTACAGCCTTTCCTCTACCTACATCTCCCAGAATGCAGTGTGGCTCTGGACAGGAGTTCAGTGAAATGATTGAATATTCTATCTATCAGTTGTATTATCTATTATCTATTATGTGCTGATATTGATCCTTTTTCTATCACTTGTTTATTGTTTAGGTTCCACTGAAAAGGACTGAAATATCAAGTGAACCTGAAGGCAGAGATGTTCACATAATGTCGATTTTAAAGGAAGAAGATCAAAAACAGGGGAAAAATGTCTTGTAAGTAAAATATTTTGCCAGTGGAGCTAGTTTCTTTAAAAAAAAAATCAATATTAAGGAAATATTGACTTAAGACAAGCTCCCATGTCTTGCTGAAAAGCTGCTTGTGAGAGAATTTTGTGTTATTTCAAGAATACTAAGCCAGATCTTTAATGCCGTTTAAGTCCTAATTGGACAGGAACTGAACCTCCTCCTATATTTTACCTGTTTGTCTAAATGTTTCCGGTACGCCGTGCAGAGCGAAGGATAATGGCTCGGCGATGGGAGCGGACAGATTTTGCTGCAGGAGATGATGTAAAGCCTGTGCTGATTGGCCGAAGGTTACCCTGAGCCGACAGCAAACACATTTCATCACAAAGTTTTAAGGTCAGTGGGAGAATTTGTGAGAAGAAACACAGATTAAGAAAGTAAGAAATAAAAAAAAAATGAAGAAAATATTTCTACTGTGTGTTCACATTATGATGTTGGCAGAATGACAGGTAGAGGTCAGAGGTTCAGAGAACCATCCAGAGGTGAGGCAGAGTGAATGAATGATGACAGATTGATGGAAAGAAGTGCAAGGACACATTTTGATTTTAAGGATTTTTCTTATTTTCCTAAATCATCTACTGTTTTTTGGGGTTTTTTGTTTTTTTCCCCTTAACATGTACAGACATTAATCCAGCAATTCACTTTCTCCCTTCCCGGGGTACAAAATGTTCTTTTCCATCAGTTATCTAAAAGTACCCGAAGTCTTCCGTTCTGCCTTTGTACAGTATAGTGTTTAACAGAAACTGTCTGCAAGCCGGAGTCCTGTTAAATTACAGCCTGCAGAGAGCCGGGCCTCTAAACCAACGGGGAGCCTTACAGCTCCAGAGCAGCTTAGCCAGAGACATTCTGCACTTTTCATTATTTACAAAAACGGAAAAAAAATATCTTACCAATTCCTCATACCTTTAAAATGACACAAAAAGAAAAACAGTATCTTCCAGATTTAAATGACAGAATATCCAACAGCTTTACGCAGTTTGTTGCAAAGTAAAGCTGAGAAAAATAAATAAATACTATTAAAATAAATAAGTAGTAAACACGTGATTGTTTCTGTTAGCATATTTCTAATTAAGCCGTTGGGGGTAAAAGTGTAGCATCACGTAAAAATCAACTTTTTTTGCTATTTTGTCATCAAAAACATACCTGGAGTGCTGCTTTGATTGTTTCATGAAATCCTTTAATCTCCATGGCAACCATTCAGCTTGGGTGGGCCTAGCCCCACCTTCAAGGTTGAAGCTCCTCCTCAGAGCTGCAGTCTCCAAGCTTCTGTCTCACAGAGCAGCCGTTCCCTATGAGTCCTCCACTCAGCTCCTTCAGACTAGCCAGCAGCAATTAGCAAACACTTGGTGGAACTGAGCATCAGCTGAGCTCATTATAGGAGCTACTGCTCAGTGAAACTTTGGTAATAACATTGTTAAAGGGTTAATAGAGGAGTCGTGTTGTGATGACTTCCTTAAGGCGGAGTTTCAGAAAGAGCAGGAGTTTCTTAAAGAGACAGAGGCCCAGTTTCAAGGCGTTAAATTACAAAGTCAAATTTCTTTTAAGTCATATTTGATATAAACAACATTTTTTTATAAAAACTGAAGTTATCATATAGTTACCTAATTGTGCTATAGAATGGCAGCATTTGACTAGAAAATACCCATTTGTAGAGGCACTACGTCAATAACAAACTACTCATGCAAAGAAATCAACTCAAATAAGATCATATAGTATTTGTAATAAAGCTGCACATGGAATGAGCATTGGTCCTGAAATGTAATCAATAGCAGAGAATCCATTTTTATTCCATATGGAGAAACTAATTTTTTAACGTCAGTTTCCACATAAACTGTTGTCAGGTCATCCAGATTAGCTCTGCTATACGCTCTGATTTCATCTTCTTCCTTTAGGTTTTCAGCTGGATTCAAATCTTCTGACTGAAGAAGCCATTATAGCAACTTTATTTTCTCCTTCCCAGCTGATCTCTCCATCCTTGTTTCATCTTCAGATTTTAATCAAAATGTCCTTGTTCATTTTTCAATTTATCATTTCTCCTGCTATAAGTCTATACCTTCAGATTTTTCTTGGAGTATTTTACAGGCTGTTCCAAGTGATTCATTCACATTAAACTTTTAAAAAGCTTCAACATACTTTTTCTGGCACAGTGATCTCTCCAGGTCTGGGGCTTTTGGAAGGTCTCTGTGGGGGGTCCTTGATCTTGAACAACTGTTCTTATTATTCTTTTGACTTAGAAATCTCGTGCAGAGCTCGTAGTCATGGTGACTTACATTAAAATTCAACTTTCAAATTTCAGCCTGTGGTATGCAGCCCCAAACGTGCTCAGTGGAACCTTTAGAAGTTTGGGAAAAAAAATGGAACCTTGAACACGTTTAGCAATTCAGTTCTGGGACAAAGTACCTAATTTGTCCCAGAGTGAAAATAAATGTTGTAACTCAAATTATCAAATTTTCTTTAAAGAGTTGCTGTAGATGGTGACTGCTGTAAGCAGTCTGTGTTACAGTGCCTCTGAAGAAGCCTCTGACTGAACACTCTCCTGTTTCTGCTGAATTCTAATTGCTGCAATTCCATTACAAATGTGCTAATTTATTTTCAAAATGAACTGATGGGTCTGATGGGAAACTGAACTCAGAACTCAAACCTCCTCAAGAATGCAGCCTGCTCAGTCCCTGGATGTGTTCAGGTTCACCTCCGAATCTCAAGTCCAACTTCTTGATTATATATTTCTACTCTAACTTTCACTTCTTCTCCCCCTGTTGAAAGTAATATTGGACATTTTCTTCTGAAACCTACATTCACCTGCTTTGTTTTGTTCGCATTCAAGATGACATGAGTTTTCTCACACCATGCCACTGCTGCTCCTGCCTGGCAAAACCAGCAATAATGTCTGGGAACTTCCTGTTAGTTTGGTAGTGAAAACTCCACTTATAGGGCATTAATATTAATATGGTGCTGTATTGTTTTCTAAATAATGACAGATTTTCACTCATCTTTTGGCCTCCTGAGCCATCTTCAGTGATGCTCAGCTGTGGATTTCCCCTGTAGTGCAAATAACTCAACTTATCAACTAATCTGTTTTGAGAATTTGTGAACTGCTTTGGTGGTTTACTGACATCTGGTGTGACTTTCATTTCTAAAGACCTATTAGAAATGTATTTACTGTGACAAATGATGTGTTCAATTCTTAATTCCCCAGCTGTATCTAATTACATAGAAATATACAAGGAAAAAAAACATAGAACTTCTTTGGAAACTCTGAACTTTAAATTACCATCTGGGAGATATGTCCTCAGAACAAAGTGAAATAATCGCAAAGTAACACGTGGAAAATGATGATCTCTCATAATGATTCTGTTTGAAAATGTCATAACATAAATTGTGGGTCAGGTCTTATTTTACTGTTTCCAAAAGGTTGGCTTGTTTTACAAGATTTGAAAGATAAAAGAGAATGAATACAGCATTGACCTTAACACTGACATAATTAGAGCTCAGTCAAGGTTCTGGTTAGTTATGATATTAATATATTATGGTTCTCTTTAAAGTAGGATCACATTAATGCACCAGTTTTTTTTAGATAAATAAAACAATCATGAAAATTATGTTTTAGTTTTTTTAATAAAAGTATCAAATCTGCTCATCTGTTCACAGCTCTTTGGTTCAACTGTAGACCCAATAGTTAAAAAAAATAATGTTTTTATGACTTTGTCTCCCCCTATAGCCTAAGAAAAATTACAAAACGTTTCAGGAGCTTTTAAAGGTTAAAGTTAATGTTCTTTTATGTTGAGTGATTTGAAAAGTCTCAGGAAAAAGATAAAAGACAAAAGTTAAATAAAACATATTTTACATTCAAACTCTGATGTCACTGAATCAGAAAGCTGAGCCTGACAGCATGGTCTAAAGGTCTGAATATATAATATAAAAAAGTAATATTATAATAATAATACATTTTGTTTGTTTGGCACTTTTCAAACACTCAGATACTTTACAGAAATAACGAAAAAAATGCAAAGAGAAGAGTAAATACATTACACTGAAATATAAAAGGAGAACACCTAAATACACAGCATGTAAAAATAAAATTTGAACAGGTCTGTATTGTTGAATGTACACACATAATTTTAAGGTTAGTGTGATAAGATTTAGTTCTGCAGACAAGAACCTAAAATATGGATCAACTCCCACAGTTGAGTCTGAAAAACATTTTAAAAACATGTTCTTTGAATTTAACAAGTGAAGATTCGTTCTACAAGACGAACTTCCTGGGTTTTTTTCCTGGGTGCAATTTCAGCTGCTTCCATGTTTTATTGACTCCATTTGCAGCACATCCTCTCAGTTCACAGCTGCAGCATTAAATCCATTTTTTTCCCCATTTCGCTCAAACTCTCAGGCTACTGGTAAAAACCCTCCCGCCCCTCATACGTTCTGTCCTCTCTTTGATTTGACATTTTCATTTTATTATGTTTTGCCAGTGGGCCCCTCTGCGCTACCATGACGAGGGCCCGACGTGGAGCGCTAAGACAGGCACAAAGTGGCCCTCCAGCTCATCACTGGCCAAAGCTCAGAGCAGAGTGGCCCCGCTGCGGTCAAGGTTACGACGCTCTGGGCCACCGCCGGGTAATTTCAGGGCAGCTCTGCTCTGTCCCAAACTCCTAACATGCCATTTAGAATCGGACTGAAAATCCCCCCCAGATGGGTCAGAAAGTGAAACGTGTTGCCAGCTGGGAACAAAAGTGACAGATTCCGACAAAAACAAAAAAGTTTCATTGTTGACGTTCTGGTTTAGATCAGCCAGCTTAATTTCAACAACCATTGTTTTGTTCGTGTGTAGTTGGAAGCCATTTACTCCGCCAAAGTGTCTAATTAATTAGACAGGAAAAAAGAGCAAAAGCTCTCTTCAAAGCCAGTGTTTTTAATTAATACAGGAGAATTAGGAGAGAGGCACCGGGAGCTTTATTGATCTTTTACCACTTTTAATTAACTGAGTGAGTTATTTAGTGCTGCTGTTTTACTTTGCTTAAAGCTGATTATCTATGTACTGCTACAGCTGATGCACCTCAACCCCCATCTGTGTTTATGACACATAAAATGCTTTTTAAATTTTGATTTTTCACCTATGATGCAGGAATCCATGTGATCCATGGTGATATGCCTTTACATAAACCGGTTCAGTTCATATCTTAGGATATAATGAACAACTTTAAATTAAACCATTTAGTGAATCAGGAATCTGAATCTGAACCAGGTGGATGCAGCACAAAAAGATAAAAACAGTTTTCTGCAAAGTTACTTGAAAGACAAACTAATTCCAGGTTGAGCTTACAGAGTTCTTCTTCTTCTTGAGTTTTATTTCTGGTGGACAAAATAACATCAGGTAAAGCTTCTTAGTGGAGTGACATGAAATAACCAAAAAGCTAACAAGAAAAAAAAATTAGATCCTCTTATAGAGTTAAAAAGTGAAGGGTAAATTTATGACAGTCATGTAACCCACATGACATACACAGAGACAGACAGGACAAACAACCATGCACACAAATAGGGACAATTTAGAGAAACCAATTAACCTGACAGTCATGTTTTTGGACTGTGGGAGGAAGCTGGAGTACCTGGAGAGAACCCACCATGCACAAGGAGAACATGCAAACTCCAAAGATCCCAGGTCGGGGTCTTTCTGCATGGAAAAAGACCCGATTCTGGGGTCGGGTAACCTTGTACTTAGTTAAAAATTAAGTACAAGTTAACTTTTTCAAGTACCTCATTGTAGTGCCGCTCTCTCCAACCATCACTTCTGACACAGTTGAATCAGGAGTTTGCTCTATTACCGCTCATCTGATGGCACTGAATAACCAGCAATCACACAATAAAGACCAGTTGTGATGCTTCTGTTGAAGAGAGCAGCATGATACTGCTGAACCTGCAGGATCTGCATTTGTAGTCATGCTCTTCGTGCCGCTCCTGCTGAGTCTCGCCTCTGTTTTAGGAGCCAACACTCTGTGTTGAACCAAAAGCATGAAAACAGCTGGACTCTGAGAGTGGGCTACTGCCAAGCTGGAGGGGGGCAGGGGTGGAAAGGCATGGCTGAATTGTTCATAGTCACTGACTTTTCTCCTGCTTACAAGGACTGGGATAAATAAAAGACCATAAAGTGAAACCCTGCTTGCAGAACATATATAGGCGTCGCTGCAAAAACAAAACGCAACAAAACTGTCATTGTTATTTGTAAAAGATATCATTTTATTATTCACAGTCCTCAAACTTTGTCAGACTTGCCAAAAGAAGTGTTCACATGAATTTTTTGAAAGAAATTCATTTAACTGATTGTAAACACAAACGATTTTCCTTGTTTTCAGGTAAAGAAGAAATTTTGGACACTCTATCAGCTAATAACCAGTCTTAACTCTTGATGGCTTTGATATGAGTGATATATGTATCTGGCTTCAGGTTGAGAGAAGTTTGCCTCCACTCCTTTCAGTTGGAAGATTTTGACAGGTTTCTAGAATTGTCTGCCCAGAAAGACTTCAGTGGACTGCTTTGGTTTCAGTCATTATTGTGTCGCAGAGTCGAGTTCTGCTTCATTCTTTTAGTCTGCTTTTATTTTTTATAGATGGTAAGCAGACTGAATTGATACAGTGCTTTTCTAGTTACTGATCACTCAACACTCTTTTATCCGTGCACTAATGCACAATAGACAACTTTGGTTCATACTGACCGACAAGCTGGAATTAAACCCGCAAACGTCTAATCACAAGTCTTTGGTGTGGTGAGAGTTTAGGACGAGGAGAAGTGATTAAAGTCAGATCAGAAAGATCTGGTTCTGGGTTCGGTGTTTGCAGTCTGCTGGTGAAAGTGCAGAGGATATCGTTTCGCAGGCAGCGGCAGTAATAAGGGACTTACACAGTTATAGTGATTACATGAGAACCTTGGAGGTAAATATTATGAGCTCATGCTAACAGCTAGCAGGTCAATGTCCTTACTGGAGATTGTAGCAAGTTTGCAATTTGCCATGTTTCCATTAGATAAGAAATTTAATTAAAAATACACATCAATAAGCTAGTTCAAGTCATTAAAAATCATGGAAGTGATGGATGTAAACAGTTACATGAGACATTTTCATAGTTCAGCCATCAGAGGAGATGTTGGCATCTCATTCAGGCATTGGAACGACAGAATTCTGATACTTGGGAGCGGCTACATATGCAGCGCTTTGGGGCTGTTGTACTCTGCAATTTTACTGAAGAATTATAGATTCAACATGTTGGAATGACACACAACTTTTTATGAACGTCATCCTCCTACTACTTCCTGCCTTCTTTTTCTTCGTCCTTTTCGTTGGTAGTAACATCGGGCTGTTGATCACGTGTCTCGTGTGATGTAAAAATAGTGTTTTGATACGACTGAAAACCTCCTCATCCCAGCACAAAAACAGCTTCTGATAGTTAAATGCCTGGTTCTCCTCGCCTCTCCTTCCCTCTTTCCCTGATTCTGTCAGCCGGGAGTCCGGAGTTAGCTCAGTCAGTCATGTCTCAGTCAAGCAGATCAGGGGCATTCATGCTACTCTCCCTGTTGTCCGTTTGATGGTGGTTTACAGCTGCCAACTCGTCCAATCTGTTGGGAAGAGATCTCGAGTTTCCCTCCATGATGGACGGGATGACAGGTCTGTTCATCTGGGAGATTGTGGTTTGCTAGGTGGGATTTGGCACAGTGGAGGTTTTGTAGAGCATGGAGACAAGGAGAAGATCCTATGGCTCAGGTTATGCTGGAGGGACTACATGTCCCCTACAACGACGAGAGAAATGAGTACTAAACGTATAGTAAACAGGGGTGCACTGATAAATTGGGCTTGGTTTTTTTTTTTTTTTTTTTTTAATTTTGGGAGATTGGTGATCCACCGAGATCGTCATGTGAAGCTGATCTGATTGGCCAATTTTATCTGTCTAAAAATCAACCACTGTCCTCTTCTGCTCTGCTGTGAGCGCTTTGACCGTTGGCCCTGCCCACCAGGTCATGACTGTTGCCAAGTCAGCAACTTTCTTGCTATATTTAGCAAAATTTCAGACAAAACAATTGGTATCGCCAAATAGCGGAGTTGGCAGGTCAGGCTTGTAAAGATCAGCCGGAAAACTAAAATCATGCACCCCTGATAATGAGTAGGTTTTTAGCTCATTTGTTTTGATCAGTTAAAACAACCAAGTACATACATAACATCATGGTGTTTTAAAACCCTTTCCGTTACAGACTACACTCGGTATATAAAACCCCTGTACGTTTCTGTAAAGCAACACTGCATCTTCCAGCTGTCAGACTCACAGATGAGTTCTCAATTATACGCGGCGAGGAACCATATATGGTAACCCGACATGCTCCTCCTGACCCTTTCAGCTCCGTAGATTGGTTATTGATCCTGCTCTTCGTACGCATATTGCCACATGCACTTTTTCCTTCGCAGCCAAGCTTTTATGTGGAGACGGCCTGACCGTGGAGGAGTTTCTTGTTACGTGAAAAATGCTGAACAGCATGAGCGGTGTCACCTTCGACTGCCTGTCCCCTCCTATAAATAATGATTCTTCTTCAGAGGACCCATCAGCTTAGCTTTGTGGGACAATATTTACGAAAGCATTTATTATTTATTTATTTTTTCCCCCCCAATGAACAATTTTCATCATCTGAAGCAGCCTTTTGGCTCCTCTCTGAAGGTTAGAGAGTGGACGTGCAGCGCTTATCCTCTGCAAACAAAAATGATCAATAAACAGAATAAAGGTGCTCTAATCAATCTGTGCTGGTTTGTATCAGTCATGTCACCGCAGAAACGTCTGATGGATTTAAAGTACACTGTACACTGCCAAAATATGACGTCTTACCAAGTCATTTTGGTCCAGTTTCTAGTGCAAATATCTTAATTCACTTGAAATAAAACAAAACTAACTTATAAGTAGCTTTTCAGCAAGTTATAGAAGCTTTTTAAGTCAATAATTCTTTAATATTAATGAACTGTTACCTAGTTCCACTGGTAGATTATTTCACTTATAAGGAAAAAGTCATTTGTTATAAGTGAAATAATCTGCCAATTAAACTAATACTTTTTCATTAATATTAATAAATTATGGACTTAAAACAAGTTCCTATAACTTGCTGAAAAGTTACTTAAGAATTAGTTTTGTCTTATTTCAAAGGTGTTTGCAGTAAAAACTGAACCAAATATACTTGGTAAGATTTTGTGTTTTTGCAGTGTAGAAACCAGTTTTTAGTTTATTGTCCTTTATTCCATTTAAAATAACCAAAAATTTGACATTTTAACACTAATACCTTCCTTTCAATTGACCTCTCAATAGTACAAAAAAAACAAAGCAGGAATGGAAGTTTTTTACTTGCCAGGCGGAGCAGGTCCTTTGATTCCACTCAGTTTTAGTCTTTTACTTTGTTTTTTCATGTAGGAAAAAATAATTTAATCCCGATTAGTAATGCTTAGTTATTGCTTGTTCTTCTGTTTTGAGCCTTGATTCTGAATCACTTGTTAATAGCAGTTTAATGGAGTGCAACTTTATTTCACTTTCCTTTTCTGCCTGAACCTGACAGAAGCCGTAAGACTGCATGTGAGTTTATGTACTCTAACATTTTAATATTCCTCCTTTGAACTGTGCTCTCTGCATACATTACATTAGAGGATGAAATGCATGATGATTTTATCTAGAAGTGGCTCAAATGAAGATCTGAGTGAAACTTGTAAGTAGCTGGACTTTGATATGCATGAAATCGTATTAATATGGAAGTGTTGGGATCATGCTGAACAGCAGAGGGGCGTTCGCTTTCACCTCAGCTGCTCCGAAGCAGAAATACAGTTGAAGTCTAATATTACATACACTGTAAAAGAAAAAAAGAGAAAGAAAAAAAAAGGCATGCAAATTTCTTACAGTATGACATGAAATCAGACCAAACTTTTCTTGCTGTAGCTCTGCTGTGATTACCAAAAATATTCCAGTTTGCTATAAAAACAACTTCAGAATTTCAAGAAAGCCATAAATCCATTCACAAGTAAAATATACTAAAATTATGCAACTTTGTAAAAATTAAAACCCATACATTTAAAAAAAAATAGACAACCAAAAAGAGTTCTTTTTTTTTGTCAGTATGAGAAATCGATTAAATGTTGATCTTACCAACGTACAAATATAAACCAGTTTTAAAAACGGTACAAAAATGAGCTGACTGGAAAATATGTTAAGTGCCTCAAAAGGCAAAATTGCTACTTTTGATCTTAATAATAGCTGTAGCTGTATTTAATGATAAAAAGCCGTATAATCAAGGATGAGAATGGGAAGATTAAGAGTTATTTGTTGATGTGTATGAAAAGGGAAGGAGATAAAAAAGATCTTTTAATTTTTCTAAATGCTCCTTTTTGAACAATTTGTGTAAAATTACATGTCAGTCGTCAATTCTGTTTTACATTTTTATCATCAGTTTGAAATAAATAAGTAGATCAAAACTGTAAAAAAAAAAACAAAAAAAAAACAAACATATTTCTCACTATTCCAGCATTGATCAAATATAAATTTGTAGAAGCAGTGAATATGTGCTTCCAGCTGCATGTGGCTATAATCAACAGTCAAACAAAAAACAAAAACCTGCTTCTTGGATATGCTTGATTCGCTCAGGTAATGAGTGAGCACAGATACAAAGGAAGTCGCACTCTCACCTTGCCTGTGTGGGTGTTTTTTTTTTGTTGTTTTTTTTGTTTCTTTTTTTCTTTGCTTTGTTTTGAGCTCAGATACTCATACATCATTCATCTCTCCTCCCTGACAGGCAGCCAGCTGAGTCCGTGTCAGTGTCCTGTCAGAAAAGCCGCGCTCTTCAATCAATCATCTGATTACCCATTCCAGCGTTTTCAAAGATGAAAATGACGAGCGGAAATTAGATTAAAAATAAAAAATAAAAAAAATTGGCGACGTAGGCGGGATTACCCTGCGACGAAGGTTTCCACCTCTCCCCACCTCCCCAAGGAGACAGGGGGGGGGGCAAACCGGCGCCTAGTTACCGACACATAATTGGGTTGATGTGCCACCTCGCCGTGGACCCTGGTCTCTGTTTATCGGAGCCTCTCCAGAGCGCCGGCGATGAGGCGAAGCGTCGACTCGTGTCTGTCGCTGTTGTACAACAGAAATCAATGATTCGTAAACGGGGCTCGTTGACCCGGAACGCGGCGGTTGTCGCTGGGCTGCCAGATAGGAACCCGCCTGCCGCAGCCGCCGCATTCAACATGATTATGCACAACCAGATGATCAGCGAAGCCATTCACTTCAACGGAAAAAAAACAAAAAAACGCCCGCTCAGGAGCCTTGACAGCATTCGGTAATTACTTGATCTCGCCGTCACGGCCTTTAGTAGCATGAGGTGGTGAATCCAGAGCTCTGCATGCCCGTGTGAAGTTTCATACTGAGCTGCTTTGCAGAGCCCAACTCACTGTAACTGACAGACCTGTGCATTCACACAAACACACTGCTGCTTTCTTTCTGTCTCTGAAACCCTGAAGGAGCAGGGGTCTGGCAAACGCTCCACGTTGAAAGGGATTAGAAAGATTTGTAAGTGCTCAGGCTGACTCCTTCATGTCAGGACTGTAGCAGCAACTTGAGGGCTGCAGAAAGTCTCTCTCTCTCTCTCTCTCTCTCTCTCTTTCTCTCTCTTCATTTCCAAATGGTGAAAGATTTTTCTTTTTTTCCCCTGCTTTTTTTTTATTCTTTTAAAGCTTTTTTTAGCTATCCTGCTGAGGCTAATGTGCAGTACAGAAACATGGTTTCCAAACCCTCCCGGCCGTATCATTCTTCTGGAAGTGTAGAGCTGCATTTGCTCTCATTGGAGGATCATTTTCTCTGTGGGTTTGTGATGGCGTTAAGGCGCCTCTTCTGCTGTAAAGTGGCTGCGCTTTGAGAAAGAGAGTGTGTCTCATTCTGACTGTAACATTCCTCCCTGAGGAACCCGGGGTCAGTTTTAGCTGAGGAGCGTTTTGCAGAGGTACGCAGATCAAACACAACGCTGGGATGAAACCAATAACAATTATCATGCATTTTATTTTTGATGGAAATTTGCTTGGAAAGGATTGTTTAAACACGGACCGGATGAGAGAGATGGATATTTTTTATAGGCACTGCAATCCTTACAGTAGGTGAAAATATTGAACTTTTTCACAATATTCATGTTTTTTGAGATGTGCTGTAACTTTTTTGATCAAGTTACAGCACATCTCATGTTTAACACTGTAGATAGAAGCCATGTTATCCTCCATATGGAATCTGTTAAGAGGTGTGACAAAGGTCATTGTTAAAATGACTTGTATGTTTTGAAAGAATCAAAAAGGCAATAGGTAACTTAATTTTCTTTCCTTTGCTATGAAATATTAGTTCCTTCAAATTAATAAAGACTTTTAATGGCTTATATTTGATACCCTCTAAAGTTCTTTTTCTAGTGGACAGAACTTTGAATTTTTTCTCTCACACTTCAATGCTTCCGATTATTAAACAGACTTTAACATAAGCAAAAAAATAATTGAATTTTTAAATTATGAAAATACTTACTGTAAGTTATTCAAACTTATGCAGAAGTATTTGATAAACTCTGTTTGAGAAACTCTGTAGTAACTTTATGGTAAGTTTAATATGTCATTATGATATGAAACTATCTTGTTTTATACTTCTCCTGAATTAATTGTTTTTGGCGGTTAAACGCTTCTGTAGAAATCAACTTGCACCAATGTGAAAATCACTGTTTGTAATGTGTCGTATTTAATCTGGTGTACAAATATCACATTAAAAAAACATCATGCAAATGGTAAAGCGTGGTGTCTTCAGGATCTTGACTTGCTATTGATAAAATTATAATGGAAAAATAAATTATGCTCTAAACCATAAAATCTTGTTAGAGAATGTTACATTTCCATCACAAATGTCAAATGTGTGTAAAATTTTGGCAATATTCCACTAATGTTGAAAAAGCACCATTTTGCAAATTGCAGTGTTTCTCTTAAATAAGAAGCTAAATTAAAATCGCATGTGAATAACTTTGCTCATGCGGTAAGTCATTAAAAAACATGGCCGCCGTGATCCTCCAACCACTTCCTGTCACCTTCTTCTTCATGGTTTGCACCAGTGGCAACATCCTATTGTTGATCATGTGACTCTTGATGTGAAAAAATTATTTCACCGCAGTTTTGCAAGATAAAGCAATTTTGATCCAGCAATTTCGTGTTTCCATTAAGTGAATTTTTTTTTAAACGTCATGGAATTAAATGCATTTATACAGTCAATGAAAACGCAGCTACTGTCACGCTATCGGTTAGCAGCCTTAATCTCAAACACAAGTTCACCTTTAACGAACCTTTGGAATGGCCTAATCAAAGTACATCCCTTAATCTGATTGACCTGGTGTGGCATGTCGCTGGTGCTTAAAGACACTCAACTGTGGCTAAATGTTAAATATTTTTAAAATGAGTCGGATGAAATTTGTCCACAATGTGGTTTTTCTAGGAGAAAATCACTTTTTCAGATGGTGATAAATTATTTTAGAAAGGGTTTTCCTGTCATAATGAATTTTATTCATCATTATTTGTCTGACATTCAAATTTATTTGATGACCTGAAACATTTGAGCATGACAGAAAGAAAAGCGAAGAAATCCATAAGGGGGAAATAGTTTTTCACAGAACTTAAGATACACTACAAAAACACAGAATCTATGTTTTGTCTAGTTTCCGGTGCAAATATCTTTTTACACTTGGAATAAGACAAAACTAACTTACAAATAACTTTTCAGCAAGATATTGGAGTTTGCTTTAGTTAATAACTTAATATTGATGAATAAGTACTAGTTCCACTGGCAGATTACATGTTTCCCATTGAAGGTAACTTGCTAAAAAGTTACTTGTACCTTAGTTTTGTCATATTTCAAGTGTAAGATTGTTGCACTAGAAAAAAAAAACAAAGAAAGAAAAAAAACAAGAATTCTCGCTAAGATTTAGTGTTTTTGCAGCCTGAAGTTCTGTTTCGGGTTTCCTCTAGTATTAAACTTTTCAGAAACACACATCCTGAAACTATTAGCATTGATCAAAATTTTTCTGAATTCAGAAAAAAAACTTGTTACAGCACGAAAAGTGGGAGCGGGGGGGGAATCAATCTCACAGATGCAAAAAATGCTACATTTATCCTGACTGAAAGCATTCTTCATCCTAAATGAAATGATTATATGTGCACCCAAGAAAACCTATTTGTTTCCCCCCTCGCCCTCCCCCAGCCCCTCTCTTCCTCTAATGGTCATAGCCGTTGCTCTTTCCAGCCGGTGATCACAACCTTCAATTTCATACGGGGCGCCGCGCGATGACACAAGCTGTATGAATAGCAGTGGTCAGGCACATCCCATCCACTGTTTCATTATTCATTGTTCTCATTTTCCTTCAGAGTTTCATTTCTTTTAGGAAGTCATCTAGAAAGCATTGAAAGCTTATTTCCTGCAGGACAGTGGAGCGAGGGGGTTGTGGATCCACAGGGGCGGGTATGGAAATTGAGCAAATGGAGCAGGCGAAAAAAAAAAAGAGAAAAAAAGCAAGCAGCTACCATTCAAATTGCTTGAATGTTCCATTGATAGAAATCGCTGCATGTTTTTGTTGGCCGTAGATGCTTATTCATTTCAGCCTCCTTTAACCCATTTTACTCCTATCGCTACGTTCCCGTCTGAAAATAATTCTGTTTTTTTTCCCCTCATATTTATGAAAAGAATGAGAAATAGGACTGGTAATAATATATAGGCTTGGTCAGCATACTCTTTTTGTGATTGCCTTTGAATAGCTGCAGCGCGTTGTACACAAAGGCTGCTGCGAAGCGAGAAACTTCCTTCACTTTGCAAGAAAAGGATGCACCAGAAAACAGCAGCTTACACGGGGCGCTGTAATATTTTTGTCATTATGTGCGTTCCCTCAATTTACACACAATATTGAACGCTTAATAATTGATCAGGAACAAAAAACAAAAAAGAAAAGGAAAGACTGTAATATTTGATATCGTTAAACATTCAGACCCCTTGATATTTATGTCAGCTCTGGGGATTCGTCACTTCATGATTCTGTCCATCTCTGCCTAATTTGAATTTATTGAGAGCAATTAAGTGCTTAGCACCATCACCTTAAACCCCACAGTTTTCATGTTCTTCTTCCTGTGTAGGTTTTACTACTTTGTCCTGGAGTCTCCTTGTTTCTTCCACCTGAACGCCATGCAGAGAGATGCATGATTTGTTAATCTGGGGTTCTGAACTGACAGAAGGCATTGCTATGAATATACATAGGCTTTCTGTCAATCTGTTGGTGCAGTGGAAAGTTTATATTGTATCTTATCTACAACACCTGTGTAAAGGAACTCGTAGATAGATATTCAAGGTGTCATTAATCATGGAGTGGTGCTAATCACCAGGAGTCATTGGGGAACCCTGGACATACTGAGGAGCAGCTGTCAATTTAAAGGCCATATTATGTTTCCCAGAGATATAGTACCATTTTATAGCACAGACAAGTAGTAACTATATTAACTTAAGTTGTGAAAGAATTGCTATATAGCGACCGTGACAAAAGAAATCTTACTTTGTAATTGAACGCCTTGAAATAGGACCTCTGTCTCTTTAAATACTCCTGCTCTTTCTGAAACTCTGCCTTTAGGAAGTCATGGCTCCTCTTTTAACCTTTTAAAATTTTTACCAGCTTTTCCCTGAGAAGTAGCTCCTGTAATGAGCTCAGCAGATCAGCAGTTCAACCACATTTTTGCTAATTGCTGCTGGCTAGTCTGAAGGAGTGGAGGAGTTGTGGGGAAGGGCTACTCTGTGATGTAGGAGATGGGAATCTTGGAAACTGTAGCTCAGAATAGGAGCTTCCTCTTCGTCTTGCTAGGTTCATCCAGGTGTTTTGCACAGCTGAAAGGTTGTCATGGAGATTAAAGAATTCCTCAATATGCATAAAAGAATAATCAAAAACATACACTCAAAGTATGGTTTTGATGAGGGAACAACATTATAATATGATGTAAAACTCAAAGAAGTTTTATGTAACACTGCCCCCTTCAACCTGCAGTATGGAACTTTTTTATAAGAAATATTTTTGCTATCTATTTGTTGACACTGTCACCATGTTGTGACAGGATGGTACCAGCCAGGAGGAGGGTCTTAGAGCTGTCCATCACCCTGTGACTGCCAAGGCTAGTTAGCATAGGTGCCGATGATGGCAGATAAACTGTTTTTCTGTAACTGTATTTTGTTTTTATCCACCATTAGCACATTTAGCAGTGCGTACATGAGGTTAACTGACAGCACTAAGACACTCCTCCTGGCTCTAATTGGTTGTTTTTGGTCAGGAGCGATGCGTTTCTTTGGACGGCAATAATAGCTGAGGGAGGAGATGAATGAGATTAATCTTTTCATAGATTATCTATTTCATATTACACTGTCAGGAAATTGCGACAGCTTTAACAAATATGTAAAAGACTTTTTCTTTTTTTTATAAAAGTTACATACTGCTGCAAGCACAACTGCAGTCAAAAAGCTCCCGCATCATCACATCCTGTATGTTTTATTGCACTCATGCACCATTCCACTGCGAATGCTGATTTTACAAGTTTTCTGTATCTATTAAATATATGTCCTCCCTTTTTAAATAACCTTCCCTAACAGCCTTCGCCATCAAGTCACCGAAGCAAATCAAACCGCAAATCTGTGCTCAAAAAGGCAGAAGGGGAAAATAAAAATAATGATAAAAAAAGAACGATAGAGATACAAATAGCTGGAGCTGTCATATAGTTGGACATATTCCTAGGGGGTGTATTGATCTGTCAAAAATGAGTCAAACTTCACTACCTTCAGATCTGCACCTTCTGACACATTCTAGATGGGTAGATGGATCCGATGCGTATTGTGGTGCCATCGCATGCATCAAAGTGATGTTGAAGCAAAGGCAGCGCAGTGGCCGATACCCCCTCACATGCCAGCTTTTGGCTGGTGAACCAGGCAACGCCAAGACTCTAATATCAATCAAAGTCACATTGAAAACAATCAACTGATATGATACACCCTGCACAGACTGCTGGACTGAGATTGGAGGAAGAGGCCGTTAACTTGCACATGGAATCAGATCCATTATCACCCCTTCAGAGCATGTCACCTGCCATTCCACTCCGCTCCCAATATTGATCATTTCGCGCCACATTTAGAGAAAATTCCACCCAAGGTGACACTGAAAAACACCCGGGAGAGAGAGAGAGAAACAGAGGGAGAGGGGGAACAAATCCGGTCCTTTTTGCAATGAGCTCTTAGATGAGTTAATTTAATCCCCGGACAAAACAAATTAGAGCTAAGATGTATCATGTTCCGTGCCAAGTCCTAATGGCCTCATCGTTTCTGAGGTGCCATGCGAGAACGCGAGGGTCCCCTGGCATCCACAAAAACCGGTATGGTGCTTTCTGATCCATTAGTCACACATCTAAATTTAATGGCTACACCACAAACGGAAAGTTAAAAAAAAGCAAACAAAAAAAACAAAAACAACTCTCTTGCTGTTTGCCTGGGCAATGTCAAACTGCACAAACTTTGTTCTACTAAGCCGCGAGCTGTCACTGCCAATTGTGGAAATTGGACTTTATTCACTGGTCGGACGTCTTGTGCTGTCTGAACACAAATGTGTTAGAGAGTCTCGTCTTCTTGACAGAATTGACGTTGGTTAGTGCAACAGATCATCCAAGTAAAACAAGATCATAAACAGTATTTCCCACAGAAACATTTCAACTTGAAACTTGCTTTTGCTTTGATGTATAATACATCAGATTGACTTGGATAGTGCAAAAATATGAAATTGTACAGTATGAATGAAACATAAAATCAATGCATTTCCAGTAAACTTAGGGTTCTGCTACTTTCCATTAAAGATGTTCTAGTAAGCATGGTGGTGTACAGTAAGTGTATTTATCAAAGACGTCCACCCCAAGCACTCTTAGTAGTTTAGTACATCTGAAATATCCTTTTTGTGTTCAAACTTGTTTTTTTTTTTCCTTTTCTTTATGTTGTAAACAAGTCAATAATCATCATGTGTTCATGTTTTAATTTTCTCTCTTTTCAGAGGAGTCCAGTTCTTGAATCTTGTTCTGCCAGAAACCAAAGAAAAGCCTCTCTCTCCATCCAGGGTTTACTTGAAACTTGGTTGGTTCTTGTTGTACCTGTACCTTAGCTGTTTTCTGGACAGAAATCTCAGGTGTTGTTCCTGGTGTCTTTTCACAGTTTGCAGGCCTAATGATCCAGTGACCACTGATACCTTGACTTAACGCAGCATCTTTATTTCCTCCTTTAGGCCAATTTCAAGGCATCAGATTCAGCTACAATGCAAAGTCAGTTTTCTTTTAAGATGTTGATAAACACATCTTCATATTGACTGAAGGTAAAAGTCATTTGATTGTGGTATAAGATGGCACTATGTGCCTGGAAAATACTGGGGTTAAGACTTGAAACATTTTTACATACAACAGTTCCTGTATTCACGTGTTTCTGGTACGTCTGAAAAGCTGACGCACAAGCGACATACACAAACAGTGATGGACGACAAAGCCGCTTCTCTTGACCCACTGGGGGTTAGTTTTTGTTTCACAAAACAACTTTGGAGCAAAATTATGAGTTAATCAAGATAAAATCATTAATTTTAGGCCTGAATTTATATGCAAAATTATACATAAACATTGAGTCATGTATACATTTGATCTTTTTCAACTTTAGCATATTGAAGTTGGGTATTTTATGAAAAAAAAATATTCAGGCATTCTATATTGCAAGTCTATATAAAATGTAAACGATCAAACCTACAGCATGTATGGCCTTCATCTCCATCTTAAGCTTCAGGCGAGAATTCTCAAATAGATGCTTCACACCTCAGCTTGCTCAAAATGTCACCGTCTGACAACGTTAAGCAGCTTTCAGTATCCTTTTTCTGAACCGAGGTGACACCTGTCGTCTTGATTAAAGACATAACTCAGTGTCTCATATTCTAAAAATATGCTGAATGAACGTAACTGCTGCTTCCCAGGATCTATAATTAATGTGGTCATATCCAGCGCTGGGAGAGGAAATCTGATGTCTCTCCCCCCGCCGTCTCTCCACAGCCTTGAATGATCCCTGAGAGAACGGCGAGCTGCAAAGGCATAAACATGACTGTGATATCAAAACTTCCCCGTCTCTGTCATTAGTGTTCTGACAGCTGCCTGCACTAATTAGCTATCAAAGATCTCTTTCTTCTCCAGCAGCAGCTAACACCGGTTCAGTAACATCGCAGCTGTCAGAGCGCGTTCTTGTTGCTGGTTATGTCTGTTTGCAAAGGGTAAATACATGCTACAATTAAACGCAAATGAGATCAAATTTTGAACTTTTTGGACAGTTTTTTTTTTTTGATATAGAGAAAAGTAAGTATTTATGTAAGTTTTTTAAAAAATGTGCACATAGGGTAGCTGAATGGTGAATAAGTTCTAGTTAGCTCATTTTGGGGGTAGGAGTTTATAAGTTCTCACTTCTTCCTACCCCATTTTGAGCATGATATGTTAACTGAAACAAAAAAATCTGTATTTTCTCTTCTTTTTTATGCACTTCTTGTTACTGTGCACTATTTTATTTTTATATTTGTATCATGTTCGAATAAAATTTCATTTCAAAATTTCAAATTTCATTTCATTTCCTAAGCAAATAAGCTGAAAGTGAGATTGCCTGAGTTCACCACCTACATGCATAACACAATGTCCACCAAAGATAAAACTAGTGACTGTAAAGTCTTCAGCTATCCAGTGAGAATGAAGAGGTCAGGCTAATTGTTGACCATCTGCAGTGGTGTGGAGACTCAACAAACCAGCAACACACACAGGGATTTAAAGGATTTTTATTGTCATTGTTTGTGGTTCAGCACAAATGGCACTGTCTGAGCTTCCATTACAAATGTGTGTAATACGTTGTCAATATTCAGCTAACCATCCCCCACTTCCCCCCAAAATTTTGCAATTGTGGCGTTTCCATTAAATCAGAAACGCAATTAAAATCACACGTGAATATGTCTGTTCACTCGATAAATCATAAAAAAACATGGCCAGGTCGTGATCCTCCATCTACTTTTTGTCATCGTCGTCTTCTTCATGGTTTGCGCCAGTGGCAGTGTCCGGTTGTTGATCATGTGACAAACATGTTACACAATGCAGGTTTAAAACCACATAATTAGCTCTCCCCAAAACACAGAGGACAGCCAGCTCAGAATAACAAACAACGATAGGTTTACTTAAATCTTATTCCCTTTGCGGATCATCATCGTTCCTATTGGGGGTGTGAACTTTTCCAGAGCAAGTCCCTGTCTGGAACGTAGACCATATCTTAGATATGATAGATACAGCTCATCGTTGCTCGGCGGGGACGAATGACGCCACTCAGTCTGAGTCTGAAATCATCTTGTTAGGTGGGCCACAGGTGGTGATTTACCTAACTTGATTTGCTTGTTTAAAGCCTCCAAGTGTCTCCTCACCATCCATCACCGAGGCTGCAGGATGGGCTAGAGAGCTGAAGGATATTAAATCAGTGGCAACTCAGCTGCTTGGCTTCCTAGACCTTTTCTATTGCCTCCCATCTTAAGAACTGCCACTCTCCATAAAGCTAACCCACAGATAATCCGATCAATTATGTAAACAGTGAATAATAGATACGCTTCGGCATAAATATCTTATAAGTGCACCACCCTGACAGAGAGGCTCCGTTGTAACCACTGTAGTCTGGTTTGCTGCTATCAAAGGCAGATATCAATCTTTGATTTCTCCAATCTTCTGGTCAATATAGCTGTAAGAATCTCAAAGTTTACAGCTTTTCACATTTTCCACTAAGTGCTATATAATGCACCTGTTATAGCTAATGTGTTCTGTTTATGTTGCTTGCTGTCAAGATCCACACCAACTCTCTGTTTTATAATCTCAGGCTGCAAACAGGCGTCAGTGCAATTATTAGATGGGAGACTTAACGTCCCCCTCGGTCCTCTATTATTCTTATACGTTTCCTCCCAGGTTGAAATGCTTTTAGACTTGGCACATTGCAATGTGTTGACAAAAAAAGCCTATGAGAGCTTATTGGCACACAGATAGATAGTAAAGCCATAAAGTATCATACAGCAAATAGTGTAAAATGCTCTTGGGAAGGATTTTTGGTGCATTTCTGCTGGTTTTCAGTAGGTGATGATTAACTAATAAACATTTGCTAATAAACTGAAAGAATATGTTGAAACACAATACAAGTCCCCTGGTTTTGCCTTTATGGTATGTCTTTTATTAAATTAAGATGTATACTGAAAAAATTAAACATGAGCTGCAAATATTTAGTTATTAGATTTATTTGGACGTTGTTACAATTTATGGCACAACAAAAGGTACTATTACAACATTTATACTGGGAAACTAGATCTGGTGGACTAATGAATTACCTGGGTCAATAATTCTGATCCTTGTAGTGACTTAAGAAACATAAGTCAGATTCTTCTTGAACACCTCAACTCAATCTGTGTAGATGTAAAGAAACCAATATCTAAAGAATCTAAAGAATCTAAAGAATCTTATGTGATGTAGCTGAGGCCTTGTTCTGGAGGTGAATCTCAGTTGTCACACCACATTCATTGACGTTGATTTGAGAAACAAAGGGAACTCCAATGGGAACAAATTTTTTGTATCATGAGTCAAGTGATCAACTTTCAGATGGTACTATCGGCGAAAACGACTAAGACAGGAAGTGGTAGGAGGATGATGGTTTGTTTTTGTTTTTTTCAGAGAATGTGCTGCTGGCTCCATCAGAGCTCTCACAGCGTCATGCAATTCATAAAACACTGTGTGTGTCATTAAACGTGTTGAATCGATAACTCTTCTGTAAAATCACTGACTACAATTTCTCCAAAAACGGCGCATACACAGCCAATCCCAAGTGTATGGGCTTGTCTGCCTGATAAGTCGCTGACATCTCCTCTGAGGGCTGATAGCTTAGCGCTAACGCCATGGGTGATTTATGAATTTATCTCATGTAACTGTTTACATCCATTGCTGTCATGTTATTTATTGAGTTACTGTGTGAACAAGCGTATTCAGGTGTGATTTTCACTTCATTTTTTATTTAATGGAAACACCACAACTGTGAAATTGTGGGGGGTTTTTGTTTTGTTTTGTCATTAGCAAAATATATACAAAGATTTGTAGACATTTGTAATGGAAATGCAGCTCCTGACACACTGATGGTGGCAAACTACTGGATAGTAGTCACAACAGTATGACATTAGTAGGCAAGTGAAGTGTCTTTCCCAAGGACACAACAAAGGAGATGGACAACCCACTGATTAAAGGACGAACTACCTCCATCGCCACCGTTGACTATACCAGGGTGAGCAGTCCCAGTCCACAAGGGAAATAATGTCCTGCAACTTTTTGATGTACCTCATATTTGATTCAGTTGTGCTGAAGCAGAGACTCCAGTCCTCAAGGACTGGAGTTGATTGGAGTTGAAGACACCTGGTCTACCCAAAACCTGGTCTATACCATTGTCAATAGCCACTTGTCCTTGCAAAACTGGGTAATCAGTCTTTGTTCAAGAGGCAAAGTGCACCCTGGACTGGTGACTAGTTCATCACAGGGCTACGTGGGGACACAAAGGGCAAACATCAACACACTCACACTTAAGGACAATGTGGAGAGACCAATTGACTCAAAAATCATATTTGTAGACTGTATGAGGAAGCTGACGAGAACCTTTGTGTGCACAGTGAGAGCGTGCAAACTATGCAGAAAGTTCTCAGGCCAGGAGTAAAACCCAAGACCTTCTTTCTGCAAGGCAACAGTTCTACCAGCTGGTCACTAATTAAGACAAGAAAAACATTCAGCTTCTATTGCAGCTTAACTGAGATTGTGTTTAGTAAACTTAACCTGTGTTTGTGTTTAGTAAACTTAACCTGTGTTTGTGTTTAGTAAAAATCATTTTTGCAGAAGGGGAAAATGTTGAAGGTACTCAGTCTGATGGAAAAGCATAATTTTTAAAGACAGCTTAAATCCACTTTGAGGAGAAGACATGTGCTTGGAATAAATTATATTTTTTAATTTATTTTTTTGGTACAGTTCAGTTTTTTTTCCCCCTCTGCAGCTGAGACTCGTATCAAGGCATTCTGCCATAAAAAGTTTCAGCCGACTGTGTTCTGCAGTCAAGACTTTGATATAAGTACTTTCATTCCAGCATTCCTCACCTCTAACGAGATTACTTAGCAGGCTTAGTGACTGGCAGAGGAGTTTAGCTGCAGGTAGATGATCAAGAATATGCATGTCTGTTGTAATTAGACTGCGCATGCCACCACAGACCAGAGTTAGGTTTTATTAAGACTAATCTCTTATCTAAACACACAGAAATGCCTGCCCTTTCTGAACCTTTGATTTCCTGACCTGGAGACTTTCCTAATTAGTCGATTTTTCTCAACGTTTTGCCCTTTGCTTATTCAAAGAGACATCTGAATCTGTTTTCTACAGACAGTATCATTCCTATTGAGTGGTTAATATATTTGTAATACAGTTTCGAAAAAGTCACCCGTGTTGTATTTGGCTTGTTCATCTTTACAAATCAGATAAACCTCAGTCAGATTAGCCAGAGAGCGTCTGTGAACAGCAATTTTCAAGTCTTCCCATAGATTCCATACTGTTACATGAATAACCTTTTACCTTAACCATCCCATTGTAACTCTGATTGTGTGTTTAGAGGTTGAACCTGTAGTCTCAAAAAAGATATTTTTCGAATCATTTCAAAGTGTGGCTAGTAGTGAATTTCATCATTTGTACTTGCATGCTGTCGAGTAAACTGACAGCAGCTTTAACAATAGATCCTACCCAACATCTTGTTTCTATAAAACAGCATTAACTGATCCTCTAAGCAGTGAACACATGTGCTATAAATGTATCAGGTTGTATGCTACCCAGAGACTTGGCTCCAGTTGAACAACAATCATGGACGAATAAGGAATGGGAAGCAATTTAGCTTTCAGTTACGGAGGAGGAACGGTAGTCTAAAAGGAGCAGTGTTTTATTTTCTCCATGAAATTACAGGGTTATCTGGCATCTCCTTTATGTATGAAAACAATAAGCCAGATGCGTGTTCGACGACATCTTCCTTCCCTACAGGTGAAATTTATCACCGCAGCATGTTCCAAGGGGAAATATTATATCAGTTGCAAACAGTTTTTTTTTTTCCAAACTAATGTGAAAGAGATTCTGCTTTTACACACAAAAAACCCCTAAAGGCAACACTCAACTATTTTCTTTGAGAGCCAAAAGGAAAAGTCTATTGGAGTCTTTGAGGGCATTTTGCTTCTCTCTGTTCTAACGCCAGATCCCGCAGATGTGCAGCTCTGCTTAACGTGTGCAGTCGTACGGCATACCTTTTATTTATTTATTTATTTTTGGGGGGTGAAACTAAAAGCCATCACACTCCGATGTAAGATGACACAGTCCTCATTTGCTTCAGAGGTGAGAAAATCTCAGGGCCACGGCGTTACGTGACCTTGGCAGTTTTCTCCCCAGGGTGAAGTGAATTAATAGCTGACCTTTAGATTCCATCCTCTGTTATATCCTCTAGTTTTTGTTTTTTCCTCTTTGTGCTGTACTCAGAAAATATGTTTGCTTTTTTATGCTGTCATCCAAGTTAAAGAGGGTTTCCATGACAAGACAGATCTGTCCTGCCTCGCTCGCTGTGCTTTAGGGAGTTTGGGATAACAGATTTGTGAAGAGAGAACTGACCAAAGATAAGAGCTTGCTTGTTAATTTATGACCAAACCTTTGCTTGTGAGTTTGAGCCTATTGACAGAAAGAACAAGCAGCCAAATCTAGTTTTCTCCACAGCCATGCTTCCATCAATGTTTTTTATGTGCACATTATAGTATTGCATTAGAAAAGGTTGATGAAAATGGCAAAATTTTAAATAACTTCCTCAGTTCCACAAATAAGTTTTTACATTTGCTTGAGGTGGTTTTCTCTTTCCTGAAAGGAAATTGAAATGTATTTGCTGGATAAATTTTGACATAGTGAACTTTCTGATCCATTGGTGGGTCTGTGTTTACTAGAGGCACAATTCTCTGAAAATTTCAGCACAGAGGAGCGGACTGTAGCCTATAGAGTGGCCGGCCTGAGACACTCTATGCTGGGATGGGATTGGTGGAATGCTCCCATCCACTCCAAAATATTTCAAAGTTCGAACCTCCTGCATGGACTGGAGTACTCTCTAAGACCTGCTAGTTTGCAACCTCTACATCTTGTTTATTCCAGTCATCTGTAACATCAACATCTAACAGAATTACGCTTTGCACAGCCTGAATTATTCCCTCTAAAATGGAAACACGTCTAGTTTCCATTTTCATTTTCCTTCTTTTGTGCAACATTTCACAAAAGAAACTTGCTTAAAATGTGCTTGTCAATTTGGTAACATAGCATGTGGTTGGAATATATAAAAAGAAAAGCCTAGGAAGTTCAGGGTAGGAGTCACTGAAGGTGGTATTTGGTAAAAATGCACTCTGGACTATTTCCATTACTATGAAGGATATTTTATGTTCCACTGGGGGGAAGCCTCAGGGCTGTCTCTGAATTCCCTGCTAAGATTATATCTCACACCTGGTCTGGAAGCACCTTGTAGTTCCCCTAGATGAGCTGGAGAGGAAGCAGGAGGGAGAGCTCTGCCAAAGCAGCTGCCTCTGCAACTGTCTAATGGATTAATATTGCAGGTGAAACTAATTTTAATACCAATCATAGATTTGATTTTTTTCCAGTTTCGTTCTTATTGGTGATTCAAGAACCGTAACTCAGTAGGTGTGGCTTGCAGTGCATGGCCTCCTGGATTAGATGTTGATGTGTTCTTGGAGTAGATTAGTAAATTAGGTAGACAGCGAGTGGTAGGAAAGTTTGCCATTGTTCCATATTTTCTTTGTGGATAATGTGTCTCACTTTTATTTACTGGATTGCCGAAGCATTAGCGATGGCCTTTGTAACACATTCCAGATGTGTAGATGTCAGTGGCTTTGTTTCTCATCCGTTGTTGAATTTCTGTACCTCGTACCAAGAGGTATTCCTTTTAGTGATCTTTTAGCCTTTGTCAGGTTGTCAGAATAGTTCTATATGCAGAAATTGGTTTGGATTTTATTAAAATGGAACCATCATTTGGGAACAGCTCTCCATGACTGCGTATTGGGGCCATTGCAGATTTTGCAGAGTAAATGTTTGCCAAAAAACTGAGAAATTTTGAGATTAACCTCTGTAATTTTCTTGAAAAAAATTTAGATTTTCAAGAGTTTTGAAAGTAAAAAAATATCCAACTTTTAAAAATCAGAAAATTTCCAAAAGCCACATTTTTTTATAAGTTTAAGCTCAGAAAGTTCCAAACTTTTGCTAAAGAATTTCTGAGATTAATCTCAATTTTTTTTTTTTTTTTACAAATTTGACTTTTCAAACTCAGAAAGTTTCACATTTTTTGGTGGAAATTTACTAAAAAAATGTTTTCTATCTGCAATTACCCTAATACGCCGTTGCAGCTTTCTGCACAAAAGTCACCTAATTTGACAATTTCTTTGGTCATCCTAATGTCTTGATTGTTTGAAAAACAGCAAAAACAAAAGAAATCTATAAGGGGGGCAATTACTTTTTTCCAACACTGTGTGGAAAGAACAAAAAAAATGCTGCTTGGGAAAAAGCAACAGAAATGATCAAGTCTGATTTCACTGTAAAGAACCCTGCAGAGGTGCAGGAAATGCTGGGATTACAAATGTGTTGGCAAAAAAGAAATCTCTCTTACACAAGGACATGAGCGGGGGCTCTGGGACGGCGACAAGGCGGCCTCGTTTTATCTATAATGCATGAACTCAGGTTTTATACCAGGTCTTAGTGTTTTATAGAGATGATTTATAAGGAACCAGATGTACAATATGAGCATGTTTCCCTTACGAACTGAAGGTCAGCTGTGCTTGAGCCAGTGTCACCTCATTCTGTCTCAAAAATATACATCTAGATGGAACGTTTTAAAAACTTAGTGCAAGAGCAGCATTACCATGGAAACCACTGATGATGCATGCATATAAGCAAAACAAGATTAGATTTAAAGATGGATGGGGGCGATACATAATCAGAAAAATTTACCATGCTGCTACCATTTTTATTTTTCGCATCACATTTTGTGGCTTCTCTCTCCGACCATTAACATTTCATACCAGAAAAACATTCCTCTGAAAAAACAAAACAAAAAAAAACATGTTTATGTATGGTGTGAATAATGCATGCAGTGAGCATATTCTCAGTGCACACTGTTCCTCTTGTCAACATTCAACATCTGTTAAAGAAAAAGACATCTGAATTTTTCAAAAGTGGCATTTGACCTACCGAGACACGTCTCAACGCTGCTCATGTCCGACTGCTTGAACTGCGGGGGAGTCGACGTCAAAAACGCAGCGCAAGCTTGTTTCTGCTTTTTGTTTCATGAGAGTCGGGTCTTCTGCGGCTCCTATGGGCTGGCTATAGTCTGCAATGAATCCATGCTGTGGGCATCAATCATGGTTTGTTTCACATGGGCAAACGGTAAGGAGAGGGAAATTGCAACTTTCAACCTCAGCTAAATTCTATAAAACCCTTCACAACATGTTTCTCATTCACTCATTTATGCAAGTCATTTGCTGTGGATCTGCTACACATGGTTCTGAGCCGCTGCTCGGTGAAATCTCAGCTTCGGTCTTGCCCGATGGCACTACTGCACAGTAAGGGGGTTACATTTATAATGACTGTCCCAATCCCAGCGCTCAGACTGGGGTTGGATGAGGGTATTATGACATTATAAGGAGTCTCAGACTGAACTAAAGTCCATACCTATTACTATTGCAATTTCCATAACCAACTTGTGGGCATATTAATGTTTTGCTCAGCAATCAAAGTTTTTACCTTTACAAAGATATTCACTATTCACAGTAAAAGCTGCAGTATGTAACATTTTGTAAAAAAAAAAAAAAAAAAAACTTTTTTTTTTTTTTTTTACATTTGTTAAAATTATCATTGTCGTTACAGTATAATACGACAGTCTGTGAAAAGAATGGAGCTCCTCTGCCTTCTCCCAGTGCCAACTTCAGAAATACACCAGGAGGAGGGTCTTAGCGCTGTTAATCACTCTCACCACATCATGCTTGCTCTTCGCTGAGCTACAGGTTCATCACAACATAGCCTGCCATAAAATGCTAATGCTAGCAAGCATAGCCTCCCATGACAGTGGATAAACGGTTAGCTTTTCCTCTGCCATTAGCACATTGAGTAGCATACAGCAGATTAAATGACAGCGCTGAAACCTTCCGTAACTCTGTTTTTGTTATGGTCCACTTAGATTGGTAATGTGGATCGTATTAAAAAAGAAGCTATGACTTAAAATCTTCATGTTACTTGTGGACTATGAGGTTAGAAACAGAATTAAATTCCAAGAGGTCTTTCAAAAACAATTAAACGTTTAAAAAAGCATCAGTCAAATAGAATGTTTTCTTGTTTTGTTTTAGTTAACATTAATTGCTTACATGTGGCTAAGAGTGCAATTAATTGTACTAAATACTATTATTATTTTTCTCTATATTTGTACAGTACTTTGGTCAGGTGTTGGTCATAAGTGCTTTAGGGAAAAAAGAAGTGGTATGGAATAGTATTGCATGGCATGTTATCTTATGCTATGGCTATTTAGCAATATATAGTGACTTTATTAGCAAGATCTAATAGTTTATAGGATGTAGCACCAGTGGAGCAGTTCAACTGAAGTCAAAGTGTCACTTTAATGAACCAATAAAACAACTTTTTTCAAAGTTTTGTCCCAGCATGAGGAACTAAAACCACAAAGAAATGTGTTATGAGGTGAATAAATCAACAAGTCGTATCAAAACAGACAACATGCCAGCATTAGCAGTAGACTGCTCTGAGTAAAACCATGGTGCCCTGGAACAAAGAGGGAGTTTATTGAAGGCTGCAACTATTTTTATAGCTTCCCTTATATGCTTAGAAACATAACACGGAGCAGCTAAGGTAAGCAAGCTAAGTGCTATACAATCATAATGCTAATGTGACTTGTGATACTGATATGTTATTGGTTATTTCCTAGTAGATGCATTACACTGATTTGGTGTGGTGTTGGACTGCGACACTGTGTTGATAAACGGCTAATCACAAAAGACTTTGTTTTGTTTCTATGACAACAAACTTTGGTCAGGTCATTCCTAGCATTTATAGTTTACAGTTTTTCATTTATATTTTTCCGAGTCATGTCACAACACAAGCTGCAAGCAGTTTTCCATTTTCACACACCTGCAGTAATATCAATTCCACCTACGCCCATGCATGATGAGTCGATCAATAACATGTTCAAGTGTCAGTGCTCCTAAAAGCCTTTCAACATGTAGAGACCAAAAAAAAAAAAAAAAAAAGCCTGCAATCGAACATGCAATCTCCTGAACCGCAGCCACCACACTTACAGAAGGGGTGGGAATCAAACATCTAAACTTGCAATTATTTGACAACCTGCTCTACTACCTGATCATTAGTGCTCCAATGCCCACACTTCAGTATACTTGGATTCTTCAAGAACCAAGAAACACTAAGAGGGGGAAGAGTGGGGGCAGGGAATCAATACAGACCCTTCACATTCTAGACATAACCTTTCTCGTCTCCCCTCAAACAGCCGCAGCAGAGCGCTGGGCGTAAAAGCCCACTGATAACCGGAGAAGTTCCTTTGCTCTTGATTTGCATCACCACATACCTGATTTTTAGCTCAGCAATATATATTTTATAAAGTGGATATGAAAATTAAAATCAGTTAAGTAAATTATTCTAAACCATTAATAGGGATTTATAGTGTGTGATTAGAAAGAAGTTAGGTGACCACGGCCTTACCAATAATTGAGGTTTCAGGTATTTATAACTGCTTGTCAATAGTCTGTTACATGTTACCAGCTTAATGAGAATATTTTTTATAAGTCCTTCATATGGTTTGTCTTATAAGGGACATCAACATTTATTCCCTACACTGTCTTTGTGTGACCTGGCTTAATGACTACATTTATTAAGTTTATCTGTCTTTTATAAGAACATAAATGTAGCCATGAACAAGAGTATGTGCAGAACTGAACTCTTCACAGCTGTGCAGCTCAAAAATATTATTTGGTTTATTTTGCTAAACTAGCTCCGGAATCAGTTAAATAAGGAACAGCAAAACAGGATTGGCTTATAAGTTTGACTAGGGATGTAAAAATTCATCTAGCTAAAAATGACAAGATGGTACATAATGACTGAGTTACCTAAAACATGTACGGCCCCCCTGGGGACAGGATGAACTCCTGAGCCACCATCAGCCATGATGGATTAATTCAATTCAAATTAAAAAAATACTTTCTTGATCCCAAAGGGAAATTAAATGTTGTTGTAACTCATTTAATTAAAGAGTTATTGTAGCTGGTGATGGCTGTCGGCAAGAAAGATCTCCTAAAGTGATCAATGTCACACCGAGGCTACTAAGAAGAGGGTTGAAAGAGGAAAAAACTTAATTGGGTTACTAAATATGTAATGATTGGGCTCATTTTATTTATAGTTAAATTTGGCATTAAAATCATTCCGATTTAAATAAATAAGGACTACAACCTCACAAAGTCTAAAGACTTTCATTAATAAACAATGAAAGTTTATTAATGCTAACTTTATGTCCAATTTTGTTGTCAGCAGTAGATCTTGATAACTGACTTATATCCCACCCATGACAACATTATCATACAAAATCATTTTAAGTTTAAATATGCACTAAAAATTAGCAGGAAAAAATTTGAAACAACCTCAAAATCTCCAAAATGAACTGTATTGATGATTTAGGTTAGCCAACAGATCTAACAAGCACTAACTTGATTTAACTTGAAAAGATTACATTAGTTAATGTTAAACAAACTTGTCCCATAGTGAACACAACCCACTGACAATCTCATACTATGCAAGACTTTAATTAAAGTCCAGTTAGGTCACAGTGTAGTTCAACAGTGTAGCCTTTAATGGATGCTAGAGCTTTTCTAACAGCCTGGGTCAAATTTTCTGACCCAGCCTCTGTCAAGACATCTGTTCCATAAACAGCCCATCTGCTTTTTGAGTGCGTTCAATATCTGTTGGTTGACACAGAGACAAAACGGAGCATAATGTATTCACATTTGTTTACATCGCTGACAAGCGTTTAGCTTAATGGCTCTGAGCGACAAAACCTCAGATTTGCTTCTTTTTTTTCCCCCTCCTTTCTTTCTCTTTGACAGTTGGGGCTCCTGACGGTCAAACCTCGGGCCATAATGCTTCTGCCACTCACAACACCGATTCAATTTACTCTCATTTCCCGCTGTCTGCATGCCAGGGCCAATAAAAAGAATCGCATCAACCTGATGGAACGTGTTTCCCCGGCATAAAAGAAACATCGCTAACTGACGCTGTGTCAGCTGGGAACAAAAGGACACGCCGGAGCTGTCAGGTTTTATACGACGAGACATTAGAATACACGACAGGCTGTGGCATTTATGTTTGTGCAGCATCATGGAGTGGATGCCGTGGAAACACATTTTCAGACCGTTTTACGGCGGCACAGTGGCAGTTTCTGACCCCACGTCTTCTTCACGTCTCCCTCACGTTAACAACACACTGAGTCCACACTGTAAATATTTAACCGGTACGGTTTTCTTACTTTATTATGAATTTAAACCGAAACCAAAGTGGTTAATGGTTTGTCTGAATTGATGTTAAAACGGGAAACCTGAGGTTAAACTGAGTTTACCCAAAGGAACAAATGGTGTTTTTTTCCAAAGTAATATCTAATTTATTGTCTTTACTTCTCAGGAGCTGCTATATAAAGTCACACAGCCATGCTTTATTACACCCTCTGAAATCCCACAGCTCTGTTTAATTCAACTTCTTTGTTTTTCACCTCACCTTCATGCCCTGCTGGTAGGTTTGGGTTTTTTTTCTCCTCCCAGAAAAATTCATACCCACTTTGCTAAGGATGTTTCAGAGCAGTCTCACCTGGGAAATAGTTTGGCCTTTCAAAGAAAAACTAGTGCAGGAGTGTATGTGTGTGTGTGTGTGTGTGTGTGTGTCCCCTCTTCCCTGCGTTCGCCACACCTCGGGATCATTTGCATAGCGTTCCCGAGAGCAGAGTGGGGTTCTGAATAGTCCGAGGTCCTGCTCAATAAAGAATACGGTAAGTGAAGTGTGAAATAAAGCAGCAGATGGGGACCTTGTTCACTTGCGCTGGTGGAGACGGTGATAAAACTGGGGCAGGGATCTTGTTGCTGTCATAGCCGAGGCACCAGGAGCACAAACAGAGCAAATATGAGAAATTCCTCTACAGCAAACAACTTAGACGACAACTCAAATCTCAGTAAAGGTACAGAAAAGGGGCGACGTCACAAACAGTGCTTGGAAAGGTTACATTTAACAGGACACTGAATTTTAACAGGATACTAGTAGTAAATATATACTACATATCAACCTTTTTTTTTAATAACCTGACAGAAATGAGTCATGACTGTCGACGCAGTGCAGATAAGTGTCAGCATGATTCACTGTTAATGAGCTCTATAATTATGTCTGCAGCTACAGGTAAACTGACTACTGACATGTTAATAGATGCAAAAATGGTCTCTAGTGTTTATGTGTGTGTTCCATAACGTGTAAATAAGTGATTTAGTGAGCCTAGAAGTTAAGTACTTTGATTTCCTGTGTAAATTGTGCAAGGAAAACATATTTTAGAGACCATTGTCTTGGAAATTATCTGTAGTAGCTAGACGGCAATTCTTGCGCTAGTTTTGTATGTTCATGTAACCTAGCTTGTCACAGGTTTCTGCTCTGGTCTTCTTGTAGTCTCTGGATTTGATTCATATTGGATTTAATGTTATCATGTAATTTGTTGGCTTTATTTGAAATACATGTTGAAAATGTGGTATTTTAAAGTTTACTTCAGCATTCAGGCTAATCTCCCAGAGTTAGCCTGAATGCTAAGCACAGTAAAAAAGTGTCCAAATATTGATTTAGATGGCAAGGGTGCTGTAACATAACCTGATAAAAAGCATGTAACGTTGACCATCCATTTTCTACGGTTGTTCTGACCGGAAACGACAGCAGCTGTGGGTAAAAGGTGTCGTGTCACTTCCTGTTTGTACACAGTGGAATTGTTTGATCAAGCTGATTCTCTCGACCTAATCCAGATTCTCTTAACTGTAATACTACACAGTTATTCTAACACTTAAGTAGGTTTTAAAGTTTTCTGTTCCTGTATGTCCTGATGGTTTACCTTTGTGTTTCAAAATGTTTTTTGTTAGTTTTAAAGGTTGCTAGCACAGCATTAGATCAAGCATTACAAATGTGCGCAAATCTTTCCTGCTGATCTCGTCAAAACGATTTCAAGACTGAAGCGTTTCCATTAAATAAGAAATTAAATTAAATGAATACATGTACATGAATAAGCTTGTTCACATGATAAGTCATTAAAATCCATGGCAGTGACTGATTTACCGATGAGATTTTACAGCAGAGCTATGGATGCAACATGTTCAAATGACACATAACTTTTTAACTGTGATGCTGTGATAACTCTGGTGAAGCCAGCTGCACATTGTCCAAAAAAACCCCTCCAAAACAAATCATCATTTTCCTGCCACTTCCTGTTGTTGTCTTCTTTGTGGTTTTCGCCAGTAGTAACTTCTGGCTGTTGATCATGTGAGTCGTGATGCAACAAATAGTGTTTCCATTGCAGTTTTGTGAAATACATCTATTTCAGTAGATGTATTTCTACTGAAATAGATGTAGATGAAACAAATACATGTTTTGATAGCTATGATATAGAAAAAATAATAATTTCAAACAATAAAGAGTGACAAAAAGTAAGAGTAGCAGTAGAAATATGCAAAGGGGCAAACACTTTTTCACAACACTGCAGATGAGCCCCTGTCCATGGCTTTCAGTTCAATAGATCTTTAGAAGCACTGAAAAAATAAAGACCTTCCAGATAAATCAGATATCTCACTGAAAGATTACAAAAATCCAGTTTCTCTGACACAATGAGTTCAAATTAGGTGCTGTTATTAATAAAGAGAGGGGTTGGGAAACAAAGGAACCTGAAAGTCTTAGTAATGACTCAGGAGCCATTATATCATTAGACCACATACATGCCCTATAAATGAAAATTAAGATCCCCCATCATCTGGTCTTTGAGTGGAGAGAAAAAGAGGTGGATTTTTCCAACAATGCATGAGTGCCAGGCACCACTCTGTAATTAGAGAGTCACTGGTATCAATCACCCTGCAGTGGCAGGCTAATTTTTCCATCATCAATTACCTTGGAACATTTTGGACGCCGATCAGACGAGACCCGTCTTAAACCCTCTGCCTGGCTGTCACTGACACTAATGGAATTTTAAATCTTCCCTCACAGTGGAGTTCTGCTTAAGTGCAAGTCCCAATTATGGGGAGAGTAATTTAGCTAATCTACTTGAAAAGACACGATAGGCTGCAATCAATATCAAAATATGTCCCCTGCTTAGTGGCAAGCAATTTCCTTCAATTCCAACACACCGGGTTTCCATTTCTGATGTCTGTGTTTACTAAAGCACGGCAACTTACCTTTACCTCCCAAAAGAGCAGGAGAGCAATGCCATGTTAAGGCTTTTGTTATGGTAGTTTTTGCCTTGAGCTGTGGAGCAAATATACAAACAGCTTCAAAGCTGTGCTTCAAAGTCAGCTTCATATTTGCTCGTATCATGGATGGCAAAGACGGGCGGAAATATTTTTATGGTGCTTTATCTCAAATCCTGGTGGCTAACTCCCCATTCCTGGTTTAAAGTATGCAGGTACATTATGCTTTTATTTATTTCAAAAAGGTTTTTGAAAACAAGAAACCAGTAGAACAAGAGAAAGCATGCATACATATCCAAGAAGAAAATAATTAGCTTACTGCTACTTTTTTGTTTGAAAAGGAGTAGGAAGAAGTAAATACTTATTTAAGCCACACCCCGTAGAGCAATTTATTGAAGTATATCACTTAACTCAGCTGTTATCAGATATTTGTAATTCAAAAACATGTTGTAGTTAGTATTCTTGTTCCTGTTCAATCTACTGTGCTAAAGAACCAACAAAAAACAAAATAAACAAAAACAAAAATGATTTCAATTTGACCCGCATAACAGGGCAAGAAAACCTACTAACTCATAATAATAATAATAATAATAATAATAATAATTATAATAATAATAATTGTAAATAATAATCGAATGTACAGCAACAGAGCAATTACCAACTTCTTGCCAACAGATATCATATAATATACTCAGTTATATAGCACACAAATGTATTTATAAAAAACTAATGGCTGAAATAACAATAAAATAAAAATAATAATCTATTAATAATGGTAGTGGTATCATAAAAAGGAATGTTGTGAAAAAGTTTAATGTCATTTTTTTTCTGAAAAGTTTGGTAATACCAGATTGAAGAAAAACAATATTAGAAGTGAAAGTAAGACGATTTTAAGTAAATAAATAATAAATAAATAATAAGATATTAGTTCCACCAGTAGATTATTTCGTTTAGAAGACATCTGATTCATGTTATAAGTGGAATAATCTGCCATTATAACTAGTTCTTTTTCATCCGTATTCAACAATTGACTTAAAACAAGCTCTTATATCTTTCTGAAAGTTTCTTATAAGTTAGTTTGTCTTATTTGAATTGTGATATTTGCACTAGAAAATATTTTATGGATTTTATGCTATTGCAGTGTGTGTGAAGAAATCTTTCTTTTAGAATTACATTAGTTTCCTGGGCACCTTATGGTTAATAATCTGTTGTCTTTCTCCTTTGACTGGTTCGTTGTTCGGTCAGTTCATCCAAAGAATCGTTAGTCACTTTAGTGAATTTCTTCAGTTTCTTCAGCTTGAACTGCAAACAGAATCAATCAATCAATCAATCAAATTTTATTTGTATAGCACATTTCAGCAGCAAGGCATTTCAAAGTGCTTTACATAATTAAAATAAAAGCAGCATGTGACATTGAATAAACAGTGAGAGAGAAAGAGATTTTGAAAAAGATTAAAAAAGATAAAAACATTAAAACCCGCGCCCCTTTTAGGACTTCAGTTAAAAGTCGTTTAACTGGGGCTCTATCCCTCTGGGACTTTAGTCAAAAACACCGTTTGACAAGGACTCCAACCTCTAGGTTTTTAGTTGAAACGCCGTCAACTGGGACTCTAAACCCCGTAGGACTTTAGTTAAACGTCATTTAACAAGGATTCTCACACCCCTAGATATAGATTCATTGAACTGGGACGTTTTCCAGGGGGCTTTACATAGTGTGAAAGAGAAATAAAAAGAAGTTAATAACTAGATGAAAAGTAAAGATAAAAACATTAAAAACATCGAATATATAGAAACTAAAGATAAAACAAGGTACGACTGCCTTTGGGCAGTCTGGATTTAAGAGCATAACTAGACAGGGACAGGAACGAGAATAAAGGAAGCAAGAAATTTCCACTTTTGAATGTTGCTTATGTTGCTCTTTTGGTAATGAATTGCACAGAAAATCAATAAGGTTCAACAAAACACCTTTCCCTTCTCCTGATGCATCCTCATTGTTCTCACTGCTGTAGTTCATGCTCCTATCACTCCTATCATTTTTGGTTCTTTGGTAGTTGATAATATTTTTAATAAGTCATTATTGTAAAACGAAGACACGTAATTTAAGGTATTTTGGGCTTATGATTCCGATGATGAGAGACTTCCAAGACTGAGGAACAGGCATTCGGGAAACTGGAAAGGGCTGGTGATTTAAAGGATCACAGGAAAAACCGGCATAGAGGAGACAGACAATTGAAGAACTGCTGAGAAGGAAATGAATCTGACTGACTCTAAACTTCTGGGGAAGGTGGATGAGTGACACACAGATCCAGTCGGACTAATTGGTCGAATGCAGTGCCGTTGGGAGAAAACCTGAAGAGCTGAGTGAAAATGACTGAACACACAGATAAACAAAGAAGGCACAAAAGAATTAAACTGAATTAAAACCTAAAGACTAATATTAAAATGAAAATCAGGGGTCATTTTTTGTGTTTCCTAAAATAGAGTGGAATGAAGGCAGAGATTGATGGACTGATTGGAGCCTCATCTGCAGTAATGGTGACACATCCATGGCTCGTCATGGAGAAAAAACCTCCAGCTGAGTCAAAAACTAAACTGTTTACCAGTCTGACCTGTTTCCTCCGTTACGCGACCTTAAATAGGTGGAAGACAATGAGTGGACTTCAACAATTTACTGACCTTACCGATATATGCTTAATTCATATTTTACATGAATGGAAAATTGCATCATTTTTTTGTCCAGGAGCTTATTGCTTTAAACTTTACAATAAGAAACCATGACAACTTTAACAAAAACATAGCCGACCTCTTAAATTCTTGTGTGTGTCCCAGGTAACTATTTTGGAGAGAAATAAAATCGGTTGGTTGCACGTCTAAGTTGCTTGTGTCATGAACTTTGCAACCTTACACTTGTCTTGAGAAATTCCATTTCATATTATTACATCCATAATTTACAACACTTCACTGTGAAATATATAGGCTTCTCTGTTGGATAGCTATAATTTTCCCTATTTTTCAATATGCCAAGCTCCAGTAGAGCCTTTCCCTATGAATAGAAGCAGTCGCATTATCTCTCATCTCTATTTCTGGTCTCTTTATAAATTTAGCATCAGACCCTTTTGATTGAATGTGCGAGTGAATCTCTGTCTCCACTGGATTTTGACATTTGTGATCAATAACCTCAGATAATGACTTTATGTATTTATACATAAATGTTCTCAGCTGAGCCTCCAATTAATTATTCTTCTCTAATCTTTCTTCTTTGTACCAGATTTGTAATCTTCTCTGAAGATGTAAAAAGAAACAAAAAACAAAAGAGAACTATAAAAATACTGCCTCGGGCAGCGCAAATTAAAATGTGACCCGTCTGATTGCTTTGTGGAGAGAAGTCATCTGAGATGCCATTTACCTCAGTATGGGAATCCTGAGCTGTTTACATGGGCCAAATAAATTAGACTCTAGCTTCACTTCTGCTAAGGTCTTCAGATTAAGTTTTTATTTGAATATTTAATCCTTTGTCAGAATGAATGAAGAAGTAAAGTTGACATTTTTCTGGATGTGTATTAGAGTAATAAGATGTTTCTTTCACCCTGTGAGTAGAAGTACACATGAAAGCAGATGTTTTATTTTTAGCATTATTTTCCCCAGCTTCATTAGAATATAACGGTCCAACAGAAACGTATTGGTTTTTATTAAGAAATGTTTTTATTGAATATCCTCACCAAATGACAATTTCTAGTTTTTTTAATGAAAAGGTAGATTCATGTTGTGTGTAGAGAGAAAGCTAGCAAAAGACTGGATAGAAAACTAGCGAAAGATAAGACAGCTAGCTAGCGATAGACTAGTGAGCTAGCAAAGATAGCTAGCGATAGACTAGATATATTACGTTGTGTGCAAGAAAAAGTGAAATTATAACTTCTACGGAACGCCTGTGTTGGTGGACAAGAGGTATAAAACTTTTATTAGTAAAAACATCTAGAAAACCATATACTATTTTAACACCCCTTCACAAATATGCAATAATCTCACATAAAACCTACATTAAATGCATTTCAGTTTGTGCTTGCAACATAGCAAAATATGGAAAAGATCAAGGGACATGAATTGTATTACAAGACACTGTTAATGTTTAATTCGTTTATAAAGAAGTGGTGCTAAAGAAAACAATAGTTAAATTAGCCTGAGCAACACTTCCTGCTTTAATGGATTCTTCTGCCTTAGGGGGAATGCATAACAAGCTGTAAACAGTAAAGGAGTTTTATTTCTGGCCGCTTCATGAACACGACACACAATATCCTGTGCTCCAGCTGGCCAATAAATTGGCTGGACTGCTGCTTGGGTCTGTGCAGTGGATTTAGTGGAACAAAAACAATTGATATAGCATTCACAAAAACATAGAGCTTGAGCTCTATCTTGCTAACTGGATTCCTTTTGAAAGAACTGCTCATTTGTTTTGCCCCAACACAAATAAATCATGTTATATTGGTCCAGACTGGACAAAAATAAACTTAGAAATCAGGTAATTTATTCAATTTCATCATAAGACAAACAAACTTCAAACAAAACACTTATTCCAAAGGGACATTAAATGTTATAACTCATATCAAGAGTCATTGTGGTTGGTGACAGGAAGAATGTCCAGTAGAAGTCAGTCTTGCAACAAAGTTTAAGAATCCTCTGACTGAAGACTGCTGCTGCTGCATGACAGCCTCATGACTGTCATGACATACTAACGGTATGCAATGACAGAGTGACAACAATGCCTTGTTGCTATGATTAAGCATCTTAACAACTCCCTGAAGGTAAAAGATGAAAAGCAAAACTCCAGCTGTACAGCATCCAAAACCAAAAGGAAGGAATAATTGTCCAAACATGCAATTCCTCTATCAGAAAAATATGGATAAAAATCGACAAAAAGACAAATCAGAGCTAAATCAGAAGTGACAGAGCTTCTCCAATGCTGCCACCATGAGCGGCCAATTCTAGATTTACCAATTACACATTAAAAAGCCCACTAAAGGGGGCGCCAGAGAACCCGAGGAGAGGGTGATCATAGAGGCATTAGGAAATAGACATATGTTTTATACATTTACAAAATCATGCATGAAATGATCAAAATCCTTGGTGGAAAGTTTAGTCAAACAACATTGTTAGAAACAAAGCTGCCTTTAGTCCAAATTCACTGGTGGATTCTTTCATGCCTTGAGTGTTGTACAAATTCTCCTCAGCAAGAATTGGTCCTAAATTCAGTCCGCCTGCTTAAGATAAGACAGTTCATGTTCTTGGTTTGCTGTCTTAATATTTTTGAAGTACTAGCTTATGTACTAAAAAAATGTGTCATTTAATAAAAACAGAAATAAACAGGAAATGGCCCATATCTGTGTAGTGCTTTATCAAGTCTGAGGACTATAAAGCACTTAAGCTACACCACATTGAATGCAGTGTTAAACTCAGCGGGTGTTTGCCAATTGCTGCCGCTTCACGCCATTCCTGCTGGACAAGTAATCAATAATATATATTGTGATAGACGTGATCAGTATGAATTGTTAATACATCTGATAGGATATTCAACACATAGAATATTCACTGAGCTCCATAACAGCTTAAAAATAAGCAATGGTGTGGAATGAAACCTGTGGATAAAGCAGGTCAGGCCACCAGTTTCTCAGTATTTCAGAATTTCAGATATTTAAAACAAGACTAAGACTAATCAACAATTATCACCATCGACAATTCGATCAACATCGACTGATATGAAACGCTTATCGGTATAAGTCTTTCAGGCATATTGTCCAGCCTTAATTTCACATTTCTAGTAATACTTTCAGATCATAATCCACTCGCACTGAAAACATGTTTATTTACACTTCATGCCAAATATGACATTCCTTTGTCAAGAAAAAAAAATGATTGTGAAGAAACGGTATCTTCAAGGTCAGGGTAGTGACTGCAGAGACCCAACATGCAGACCATTACCTTTCTGATGGTGTCACAGAAACACGGCAGATATGGAAGGACAAGAACACCAAAACCATTCAAATGACACAAAAACTGTGATTTCCATTAGAAACAAAGCAAACCAGTCGTGATAAGATTTCAGAGAGAGCATGTAGAAAAGCAGCAGTCAGCTGGATGAGATAAGCATTCTGGGTTGGTTCAGGTAGGGGGGAGTGTTGATTGGGCTCGGAGCAGCAGCGATCTAAAGGAACTCATCTGCCCCTGGGGTTCCTGCTGGGATTAACCCATCCTTGATAACAGGAATGAAATTTATTCTAATCTTCTTATCTTTTTCCAACTTCATTTGGATGTATGAAAGACACATTTTCTCCTTCATACACATGAGAGGAAATCCACAGAGTCAACAGCAGCATGTTTAACGTTGTGATTGAAAACACATGTAGGAGTACATCAGCTTTACAAAATCCATACAAAGGGTGAAGATGCCAGACATTGTATGTTCTTCATGGTGGGGAACTTTATCGATTAAGCTTTCAAAGAGATTTTATAGGTTACTGAGTTAGGCTGAAGACGGGCAAGGATTTAATTAAAAAAGAAAAATCTAAGTTCTACTGAAAAAGTTCATTTTCATTAAAAGTAAGATGACCCTAGGATGTGTTCCAGCCAAGACACCAACATTTTTGCCATCCAAGGGCATTAGGAAGAAGACTCTGACCAACTGTCTAACCTTAGATTTAAGAGAAGCAATGTTTGTCTCAGACCTTTACCCTTAAGACCTGCTGAAGATGTTAGAGTGGTTTGATTTTGCAGTCAACATGTGTTTTTGTTTTGATCTGGGGAAACATTGAGCCATGTTCCTAGAGACACTTCTTGGAAATGGGATGCTGTTGGGGATGTGGGGAGACATGGGTGTTTGTTAGGGTTACACAATCCTTGTATAACAGAAGCAAGAGCTGTCTTTACATTCTTGACACACAGTCAGGCTTGTCCCTAGTATGTTTTAGGTTGTTTTCACACCTGATAGTGCGGTAGACTTGGTTAGAATGGGGTCCAAAACTGCAGCATTTGTTGTACTATGTCAAACAATCCAAATCTATTGCAAAACATGCTTGCCTGTGATGGTGCTGCCCCAAGAGCCACTGAAGGAAATGACACAAAAACCTCTAAAGAAAACACCAAGCGAAACTTCCTTTTTTTACAGAATATGAACAAAAATGGGGTTGTGTCAGATTTTCGCAGTTGTATGATTTCTTATTTGTCTTTGGTAAAAGACCATGAGCCATTTGTCTTGCTACAGTTACACTCGCGTTTGCTTTTTTTGTATTTACCCAGAATGGTTGGATAATGCCGAGATATCCCGGTGGCACCTGCGCTATCATCTATTTCCTGCTTTTGGCGCAGTTTCCGGTCTGCTTGGCATCAACATATGCATTTGAACTGCACCAGACTTCAGTTCAACCCAACTGAGACCTGGGTTTGTAGGCAGACCAGAGTCCACTTTTTTTTAGTCCACATCAGGATGGACTTTATAAGCAAACAATCTAAAGTTGATTAAAGGCTGGTGTGAATGCAGCCTAAAAGATCATTGGACCTGTTTATTGCTGACCTCACACATCAGATTACATCATAGGAAGGCCACTAAAGGGGCTGCTAGGAAATGCTAGAGAAGTTGTCATGCTAGCCTTAGTCATTTCCTTTGAACCAGTTGAATGAGTAATGAACTGAAGTTATTATGAAGTGGAACTCAGCAAAGACTTTGCACAAGAGTCTCATAATGTGTTGCATCATCCCACATGCTGCTCACAGAGACTACTGAGTTGTCAACATCTCTCTTTTATCACTCAGAGGTAACAGGTACTCGGATCAAAATGATACATTTGGGCTTGTTTTTTCCAGTTTGACTTCTTACAACTTCACATGTGAGTCAATAAAATTAAAGTTTCGAATTGACTTCTTTTTTTCCCACTACTGTCAAAGAGACACTAATGTTGGGTAGTCACCGAGAACAATCGAAATGAAAATCTTTATTAAATGTAAAAAGTCATTAATGCACAATGCCTGCCGTCACCATCTCCATTATTCCATTAACGAGACTTCCGCGGCCTTTCGGATTAAACCGTCAGCCAGCGCGAAGGCAGAACCTCGCCATGACCTCCCCGAATTAGAATTAATGAGATATTTAGACTGTGATTCTTGTTCCTCACTGCCCTAAGGGGATACATGATTATCCCAAGTTTTGCGGTGCATCTGTGTCTATTAATTTCCCCTTGACACTAAGTAGGCAGGCGCGTATTCAGCAGACATTCTGCTCACATGTAGCTTAGCTTTCAGCTGCACGGTGTGGGTCAAGAGGCAGTCTGGTAAAACTGAAGGGAGCCACTGAACAGACAAGCCTTTTGACTTCCCAGCACCGTGAGTAATATGGCTTCTAAATGGCTTAATTAGAAAACTCTCATCCCTCCCTCTGAGAAATGGATCTTCTGGATGTCCTCCAGGCCTCCTTCCATCGTGACAGCACCAAACTAGATCATGTTTTCAAGTTGCTCTGGAGAAAAACAGAGAAACTTTTAAAAAAAAAAAGTTTTATGCCCCTCATATTTCACACCTAAAATAACAACAACAAAAAAAGACAAGAAATTACATAGATTTAGGCATGACAGAATTATTTGAATACATTTTCCTCTCGCTCTTTTACTTACAAACAAAAAAGTAAAAGAAGCACTGATCAGGTCATTGTTCAGGTCAGAATGGAGGACTGTGAAGAATGATGAGCCTTAGTTTTGTTTCTTTTTAACCCCCAAAAATGGGTAACAGTTTATTTTACCTGACATCTGCTTCCACAGCAGAAACATCATTTTGATAAAAGTGCTTGGCAGAAGCGCCGTCTTCACTGAAGAAGACAGGAAGTGGTGGGAGGATGATGGCACGGTATGTTTTTAAAGATTTATCGTGTGAACAGACGTATGCGTTGATTTTAATTGCATTTCTTATTTAATGGAAACATCACAATTGCAAAATTGTGGGGTTTTTTGTTTGTTTGTTTTTTTCTAACTTGGCAAATAATCAACAAAGTTTTGCCCACATTTGCAATGAAACGCAACTATAGTTACTCGATTGTGCGACAAAATGACTCTATATGCCTGGAAAATACACAATACCGTCCCTTTAAGAAACATTAAAGGAAAAGTTATTTCTGGTTAATGTTTGAAAATGCCAACTGTAGCATCTTGCACATTTCCATTTTTAAGAAATAGGTATGTTTGCATTACATTTTTACAATATTTGTGTAAAAATATATTAATAATGCCCAATAATCATTAATCATTATTTATGCCTAACATACTTTATCTGATATTTCCCTGTCAACTGTGTGTGTCTTTCTAAATCTATTATTCATCTTCAACTTTTATTCTGGAAGGCAAGAAATAACGTTGAAAACTTGGTCGCTTTTTGTTTGTCTAACAATATCTGGGTCGATAATAAGAAGCGTCTCTTTGGAGTTTTGGAGTTAAACAATCTTAGTGTGGATTTCCCTGTAGATTCAGTTCATTTTATAAAGCAGAGAAGAGCCACAGAGCTGAAAAACAGAAAGATAATTAGAGAAAGCTTTATGGTTGGCAGCTGCAGGTTCTTCAGTAATTTATTGTGGATTTTAGTTTTTTATAGCATTTTGTGGAAAGTGTGAAAAAGAAGCACACATTTTCCAAACTGATAAGAAATAGGTCTAAAAATATAAAGCTTGTAATTTTTGTTTATTTTGTTGTCAAAATTTTCTGCAATTAACTCCATAAAAAACTGCAAAAAATCTGCTTTTGTTTTTATCTTTATATGTAAAAACATTTCAGTGGATTCTCTCTCAGAGGCCTTTTTAAAATGGTTACAACTGACTATTTTAATTTCTCAAACACCAAATATCTTATTAGATCAAATTTAGATCTAACCATACTTAACCACAAACAGGCAGGATCAACTGGTTCGGTGTTTTTTTTATGCCTCTTTTTCATCAGAAACAATATAATTGACACAAATAAAACGGCAGTAAATCAGTGTCACAATGACCTCTGCTTTTGTTTTGTCATTAACATGCCATTCTGCATGTTTTGGAAAAACATTGGAAACATGGATAGTCTGTTCATTAGAACACACAAAAGCCAAGAGCAAACAGCAACAGCAACGCTGGAGGCTGAAGCATGAAATCGGAGCGCGTCCGAAGCAAACAAGCAGTTCAATATTGTTGTGTGAGTGTCTGGCTCACAGCAGGACAGCTGAGAATTGGACAGCAACAAAAAGCTATTGAGTTTTGCATGAGTGATATCAATTTTTCTGCACATTATTCACCTTCTAAATATCCTCTCTTGCCCTCTGTGGATCTAAAAGCTGCTGGTGTTTCTGCTACCGAGTGACAAATTAGATTAACAGGAGCAGGTGGTACTTTCATTTTTGATATGTCAGCGATTCCATTTAAATTCAATCAATGGTATTTTGGCTTCATGGTTCTCTAATTTATCATTTGGTATTATCTCTTTGTAAAATTTACTAATTGTTGAAACTCTCCAAATCAGTATTTAGACACCTTAAAATGAAGCCATTGATCATTTGATTCATAATTTTTTATTTATTTCTTTTAATTTTCTCAAGAAAGCCCCTTAAATCTGACTAAAGCTTACCACCAGAGACACTGGGCTGGTTTTAAGAAAATTGGCAGGTTAGCTTAAGTTTACGATGGAGTGTTATGGCCATGCTAAGAAAATTGTAAAAAATAAAATTACACAAATAAAGTCATAAAAGTAAGACAATAAAGTCAATATAATGAGGATAAAGTCAAAATATTGCAACTTTATTCTGATTATTTCGACTTTATTAGTTTATAATCATTGTTTTGAATTTATTCTCATATGACTTTATTCTATTTTCATTATTTCAACTTTATCCTCTTAATATTATGAATGTATTTTTATTTCAACTTTTTTCTTGTATGAGTTTATTCTTGCAATTTTATCTAATTATTAATGTTTTGTTCTTAATAAGGCCCTAATACATCGCCATTTGAACAATTGTCAACCCAACAAACTTAAATCTTCATCCCTTGGATACACCAATAACCAAGAATGAGTCTTTTAGCTCAGGTATTATCATCATGCTGGCAGCAACTAATTGGTGCTTTTTGAGACAGATTTCACTTTGATGAGTTTCAGGCATTTTAACATGACCTGTTATGACCACAAGATCTCGTTACACACCCATTAATCAGTCTGATTTCATAATTACATCCTAATGGAAGAGTAGAGGCACTCTGTCCCTATAAAATATTAGCAAAAAACTCTTAGTGGGAATAAGAGCTGAATTAATTCATTTAATTTAATTATTAATTTAATTATTTGATGCATCTTGAAACCTTATAATCTCAATTTGGCCAGTGGTGTTAAGAATTATAGACTTTTGACATTGTGCCACTAAAGTTGGGAAAGAAGAAATAAATACTCATACAGACATAAGATAATGTTAGTATGTGCAATAGTTGAACCAGTTCTAAATCTTCTGTCTGGGAGAAGCAAAGGCCACACAGAGTACAGCCACTGTGATCACCAAACCCAGCTGTGACAAATAGCTCTGACAGTCCTGTCTGTGGTGCAGACTGAACCAACCGCATGGCAACCCGCCAGCTCTGCGTGTCAAATCGTCTCAGACTGGTTGCCAGTCTGAGACGGCACACGCAAACGTAACGTCACCAAAAAAAAAACAAGAGTCCGGACTCAGAGGCTGTAGGATAAATACCACCTTTCTTTTAATTGTTTGAATGAAAATACATTCCAGCTGACTGACCTAAGTGTTTCTAGTAATTTAACCGTCTCACAAAGTCCAACATCACAATAGTAGCACCCTCAACACTTAGAGGAAATATTTTTAGGTAGTGACTTTAAAAACTGGCTTTATGTTTGAGCAAAGAGTCATGAGAATTAGACTTGATTGAGTTACTGTAACGGAAAGCAAAATCAGCCAGAACCCAAAACACAGCCAACAGCAGAGTTGGTTCACCAAATGTCTTTATTACAAAAATAAAGGTAAGAAGGAGCTAAGCAGGGAGTGGTCACGCTGGTGGGTCAGGAACAGGGAAGTCCACTGGGGTCTGGGATCCAGCCAGGGAGGAGTAAGGTGGATGGGTAAAGGGAGAACTTGAGGGCTCAGGGGACAAACAGATGACAGGGACAAAATCCACCAACCAGAGGCTGAGTCAAGGGACTGACTCAGTCTGTTCATTCACAGGAGGGCCACAGGCAATGAAGATCCAGTAATCAGAAAAACTTGAGGCAAGGTCAGAGTCAGGCAGGGTACATCAACAGTAGGTCAGAACTCCTCCAGCAGCCGAAGGACAAGGCAAAATCTGTGGTCAAAAACAGGCAGGATCAGAAAACTTTGAAACATGCGACAAGGCGTGAAAGCTGTGACTGGAACAACAGACAATCTCACACTGAGCTGGAGACGAGCAGCTGTTTAAATAGGGAGCAGCACAGCACAGGTGAGGCTAATGAGTAATCAGCACAGTCAAGGTGGAGCGGAGGGGCTGAGATCATGACAGTTACACTAAATAGTTTACATCAAATACTGCAGGTAGCTCTTCTGTTGAAAGCACTGAGTGCTGTAGGGTTCTTTAAGAACCCTGTAATTTCTAGGACCTCTAGATTATCCATTTAGAAAGTCAATGGAATTCAGCAAATTTGAAAATCTGACTAATTGCCAAATTGTTTTTTTTTTCTTTCCCAACATTGTTTTCAACGCTAATCTGGTAAAAACCAGCCATGTGTTCTACGCTTTGCTTCGTCCAGAGGATCTGGACCCTCGGCTATTGAGAAACGATTGATTCCTGGATGCGCGGACTCTATTGAAGTTTTAAACTGTGCCATCAACGTGCCAATGACCAGAGAGATGGTGATGGACTTTAGTTGGAGAGCCTCTGTGTCTGTGTGCTCATACTTCCAGTTCTTCCGTCTATATTTTTTATTCGCCGGTTAAATTAATATTTTTTTAAATTGAATAGAACAATAAAACACCAATGTAAGCAAGCAAAGATGTGAAAATCAAAGAGCAGCTCTCGTTAGCGGAGACTCCAGTCCTACCATTAAGTTCAATTCTTATGAACAATTCTGTTCAAAAGAATTGAGTCGTTTGTGAATGTCACTCTCTAAATCGCACTCAGAAATGAAATGCGTGTGTGTGTGTGTGTGTGTGTGTGTGTGTTTGTCCCGTGCGTCTTTGTCTTGTCCTGTGACAGATTGGCGATCTGTCCAGAATTTACTCCAAGCCTCTTCAACTGCAGTTGGATAAAGAAGAGACTGTTAAAGCTCACAAGCAGTAAAAACAATTGGCAAGGTTAATGAATGAAAACATGGTGTACACTTGGCCCATACAGCTAGTCATTACTGGCTTCATTAGTTACCTTTACGGTAACTGCGACTGAAGTAAGTCTGATTCACTCATTCAACTGTTTTAAATTGCAAGAATTAACCATCCACTACCATTCTCCACTTTCCACTTCACACAGCCAGTTTAATCTCAAGCAGAATCTAAGAAAAGTACGTCATGCATTATGGAAATAGTCACCCTTCTTTTGCAACAAAGTGATTTTAAAAGCTACCTTTCCCTTTTGTATTGTCACAGTACGACGGCGATGACTTAAAAAGCAGCAGTGGAACGGAAAATGCCAAGTCCATTAAGTGTTTACGGTTTCCGTTAAGAAGAGACAAAATCCAGCAGCGTTTCATGTCGAAATGTGTTCATTTTAAAGCTGGATCTTCCAATATTGATACAGAAATATCACTGATATTTCATTCAAACTAATCGTGAGACGTGGGATCACCAAGACGATAAGAAAAAAAAAGACAGTAATTGGGTCCATAAAGACTATATCAAAAGCTGCCACTGTATGCACATACAATAAATATTGTTAGGTGTTCATAACTGCAGGTATAAAAAGGTAACCTTTTGACGTTCAATATTGTGGGAGTTTTAAAGTCTAAGACAACCGTCAAAAGAAGTTTTCAGACACTCCGTCATGCCAGTTTAGGTTGAAATATTAAAGGAATATTGCTCTTCTCAAACACCCTAAAGTGTTTTGAAATGGTGATTCATGCGAATCACTGTTTGGGAGAGCAAAGGAACACAAATCAGATGATTCACATTTGATTGAGGATGTAAGAGTTTGGCAGAGTTTTAGAGAATAAACTTGTTTTGTGTTCATTTTAAGTGTCCATTAAATCCTCTGGACTCAGGAGAGGGGAAAAAACAGAAGCAGCTTATTATGTATGACTGTCAGCAAAGTAGGTGTGAACAGACTCTTTAAAACATATGTTCCTCTTAAGAAAGACGTTTTTTTTAGGTGTTAGAGAGCATGTTCAGCCAAAGTGGTGAAGTCAGGTTTCAGATTGTCATGTTGTAGGAGATTCAGGACATCTCACATTTCCTCAGAGCTCTGATAGGAGAAAATGAAACGATATTCACATAGAAGCATCAGGAAATTACCACATTATCTACAAAGTATGCTGAGCTATTATTTAAGCAAAGCATGTAAAGATTATGCTGGAAGATAATGTGGCTCAGAATTTACTATGGCAAACAATTCATTAGGGATTTAACGATCCATCCAGCTAACAAGAAACTATACATGATGTTTGGTTTACAAGAAGGAGAAACATTTTAGCAGTGTTTCTGGAGGAGAACTAACAATTCCATTCTTAATAAGAGTTTAAAAAATGTAGAGTACTCTTTTTTTGAAACAGTTCAGCTTTGATCGGGTTAGAGTTTGAACCAGAGCGGATTAAATTTGGTCCAGTTTGTTCAGAACTATAAAATAGCCCTTTAGTTTAGAGCAAATGTGAGGCTTTGAAGCAGATTCTAACTTTAGCATTGTTAGCAGCTGGTTGCAGTATGACCACAGGAAACAAAAGCAATTTGTTCTCACAAGTTTCTGTTTTTTCTGTCACCATTTCCATCTCAACTGCTGCTTCCATATGACTTCAAAATAAAAGTCTCAAACATGCAGCACTGTGAGAAAAATATGTTCCCACCTTACAGATTTCTTCTCTTTTCAGCTAAAATATACTTACATTTTTCAGATTATCAACCATATTTTAATGATCGATACATACAGCAGTTTTATAACTAATTAAAATGTACTTGATTGTGCAATAAAATGATGTAGCTGGACAAAATCAATAAATGAATCAATAAAACGGCAAAGGAGAAGGGTTAAAAAAAGGTGCAGAGCTTCAGAACTAACCAAAACGTGGTAGACCAAAGGGACCACAACAAACTTCCATGTTTTTCCCCAAAGTGACAGCCGACATTGTGCGATGTGGACTTCCCGTCACTACTTCCAGGACATTCTAGAAATTGTTGTAAACACCTCAGAATAGTGTGGTACAATGCATTGATGTTCTTGACCAAGCATGTTGCATGTCTGTGTTTATTGGATTGACCCGTTTCTAGCAGGTCTGGGAACCAACCAGTTGAACATTTTACTGCAAAAACACCTACAGCTACAGATTCTAACATCCGAGTTAATCTGAGAGGTAAAAACCTGACACGCTAAATATCCGCTGCATGACTAAGCTTCAGCTCCGGGAGGGAAGCAAGCCTTTGAGGTCAAGCTTTACCTACCTGGCTGATATTTTCCAGGTTTTTTTTTTTTTGTTCTTTTCTCTAGCGTGGATTAGACTCTGCTGCAGACGTCACTCACAAGCACTTTGAAAAGATGTGAATATTGCATCCCACAGTACGCCGTACTTTGTTTTCTGGGATGATTTCTCTGCTGACATTATCTTCCTGCTATAAGAACATACAGCAGTTCTTTCTAACAGGCACTTAGAGTGCTCACCTAAATGACACTGTAGGGGTCAAAGCCAATAAAAAAGGCAGCAGAAAGTGTTCAGGCTATCGGTAAGTGATGCCGTTATGTGGACATTCACAGAGTGCAGCAGGCGGAACCTTCATTGGCTGAAGCAACAGCTAGAGAAGTGACCACACACAGACGAGGGTACCTCACAAGCGTAACAGAAGCTGGAGTCGATGCAAGTCGCTATGTGGAGTCATTGATGAAAAAGTCTTAATTCAGACAATATTTTTTGGCCTCTGTACACACTCAGCATGCTGAGCATTAAAATCTCATCAAAGACAAAAAAATTACCTCAAATCCACATATTACATGGTTTTCAAAGCAAACAACAAATAGGCCAAATAGTAGCTGCGTTTCCATTACAAATGTGTGCTAAACTTTGCTGATATTGCGCCAATTTAAAAAAAAAACACAATTTCGCAATTGTAGCATTTCCTCTAAATGAGAAACGCAATTACAATCACATGTAAATAAGTTTGTTCACGCTATAAGTCATTGAAAAGACATATCACTCCATCATCCTCCAACTACTTCCTGTCGTCTTCTTTGTGGTTTGCACCTGTTTGCTATTGTAGTGGCAGTTTTCTTTCTTTAGCATAAAATGCTTAAATTCCTCTTAATCCTCCATCAACAGATATTCGTTGGGTGTAAGGTATGCCGTACGCAATTTATCCACCGTAGCATCAGTGAATCTGTAATTGATCTCCTGGTCTCTTTAAGAAGGCCGTGGACATGCATTAATCTGAATTACTGAAGCCTGACTCGACACAGCTGCACCTCAGGAGCCTGGTTTGGCCTTCATGAATCTGATGAAGTCAGAATGAAGTGATGACGCTATGTCAAGTCTTGCTTTATCTCTTTTTCTGGATTTCTGAATCCTACTTTTGTGAACCAGCCCTCTGGTAAATCAAATTTAAAGAGAAGAGATAAACATAATCTAACTAAAACTAGACAGAACTAAAAGGGTAACAGAAACAAGGCTGATCTAATCCAAACAATAACTGGTTTCTTAACCAATAAACATAAAACTACAACAAGGCAAGATCCTGACGCTAACAGCTTTTTTCTTTGTTTCTAATTCTTCCACATATGTACAAGTTAAGTTGTTTATTGTCTAAAAAGTGAAGGAGTTATTGAGTTGGATAGAAAAAAACTAAACAAACTGCAGCAAAATGGCCAACTTAAGAGAAGGTCACATTAGCATACGGTTTCCTTCAGTTGACTCTTAATGTGGAGAGCTGAGGTGAGTATTCCCACTGATGACAGAAACATACTTGGCTGCTGCTAACATCTGACCAGTTCCAATTAAGATAATCATACATTCCAGCCACTGTACTTATTGAGAGGATCATGTCCCATTATGAATATTCTCTTCTCCATCCAGGCACTCAGAGATTCCCTGTAGGGTTAAAGAGTAAGTGATTAATTTGATTGGCTTTCCCCTCTGGCAGTACAGCCACAGACTTGGCGCGAGCGTTCTCATTGTGCCGAACAGATGGGAGCCGTCGTTGAACTACTGATGAAATATTACGCAAGTACAATCTCACCTCCAAGCAGAAGCCAAAAACACCATACACAGTTTTTTTTCTTGTTCCTTTCTTTCGAGCAACAGCTCGAAATGCTGCCATTTCCCTAATGACCAAATATTTTAATTACTTTACATCATCTTAATCCCTGCTGTGCATTTAGAAACAGCAGGATGAATACAAAATAAGGATTATGCGAGAATCTTAACGATGTAGCGATAGCAAGGCAAACAGTTACATAGTGAAGTAAATAAACAACTTTTTTTAAAACTTAAATTTGTGTTCAAACAAAAATAAGTACCTTCCCGGAACCTGCTTAGTTATTTTAGCAGGACTATCTGTCACATTTCATAAATCCATATAGATATCAGAAACTAAAGTAAGTGAAAATAATCTGCAATACAATGTTTTTATATAGAAAGTAAACTCCAAATTGAATCTGAGCATTTTTATCTATATATATATAATTGAAATACTTCATCTTGAGACAAAACCAACAACAAAACAACTGTTATCCAAACTGTTAGGAGACAAACTGGCAGAATGTTGGTACAGAATGGAGATAGGAACTGGAAACCAGGATTGGTAAAAACCAACTTGAAGCATGGTGTGAACACCGGCTGGACCAAGCTTCCTTCAGTTATACGTTTTACCTGATAGACTTAGATACACTACCTAAGTCTATTAGACATTAAACCACTGGTTTTATTGTCTTGTTAATCCAGTAACATTTTAATTTGTAGTTTTTTCTGATTGATTTGTCTTCTTCTCATGATGGGCTTGTATGATTTGTTTGGTTTCCACTTTGTTGATATTCCGCTGATGTCGAATATGTCATATTAAACTAATATGAATATTATTATTATTGTCAAAAACTTGATTCAATAAGTGACATATAAGATCTGAATCAAATGAATGGGTCTTTACCAGGCAAAGTTGACGTGACGATGAGGAAATTCAGCCATTTTATCCAGGTATTCAAACAGAAATGCATCTAATAGTTGCAAAGTGGATGTGTGCACTCCTAACGTAGGGAATTGTTAATGTTGGAAACATTTCTTTGATGAGAAATATTATACCATCTTGATATTATAAAATCTCAGTTACATCCATGGTATCCATGCCTCTCATTTCCTGGTAAAAGTTTGTCATTTACCAAGAACAACATGTTACATTTGCTATTTTTATTCTTGCTGAAACAGTTGCATAACTAATTCACAATAAGGCACATAATGTGAACAGAAATTTTGCCGCATTATTTTGTTTTATTTAGTAAAGACACAGAAAGGCTTTATAGTGATGTTTCATTGATTATGAATGTAGGACATCCTCAAATAAATGTTTGACTTGTGCTTTTAAATGTTAAATAGGGAGCCACTACATGTACTTAGAACTTGATTTGGTTGCCTTTACTGCATCCTCATATTAACCATTTTGTGCTTTATATTTTCACTAAATCTGGTATGCAAATTAGCAACATGACAACTTCAATGTAAAGTAGCGACGGAGAGAAAGGGAGACACCTGCGTCTGTGCGTATCCCATTAATCTTATTTTAGCCCTGTCCTCGTTCATACTGTTAAATATGCATTAAGAAAGAATGGAGTCATTGAGTATATTTGGTGTATAAAAGATATGGGCTCATCATTAAAAATCCATGTAAGCCCTTTAAAGCTGAGGAGAGGTGATTTCATGCTTGGCTAGGCGCTACCCTCGACTGCCACGATACAAAAAAAAAAAAAACCCGCCACCCACCGGAGAACACGGTCCGCATCAGACGGTGACGTCCTTGGTTGTGCCACCTCTGCGCGCGCCCGTCCGTCCGCCGGGCCGCCATCCCTCTCTCCCCTCCCCCCTCCTCCCCGCTGTGCCCACGCGAGGCTCGCCGGCGATTGATGCGGTGTCTGAACTAATGGAGCAGGGAGAACGCGCTGCCTCTGAACGGGAGGAGGTGGAGGAGAGATCACGGTGCTCTTGAAGCACCGCTTGGGCCGCGCGCGCTCCAACCGCGGCTCTCTGTCGTCCCGCTTCTTTTGGACGACGGAGTAAAATTCACCGGGGGGAGGGGGGGGATAGGTGTCAGAACACAGAGAGGCTCCCCTTGGTGGAGTGTTTGAGCGGAAGTTTTTAAAAGCCCCTCCACCCCCTTGCCTCTTTTGTTTACATGCGACTTCGCCGCTCATTCATCAAGCCGTTGCTGGAAATATGCTGCTAAATCCGCCTAATGATACAAATGTGCCAAAAGAGTCCCCCTAAAGAGCATCTGCGGCTCCGGAACCATAAAAACATTTTCCCTCTGATTAATGTGGTATTCTTAGACTCATGGCTCTCCTTAGCAGACCACCAGACGAGATGTTCAATCAAGTATGCATGACTTGACCTTAATGGATTTTTCACTGGGAGGCTTGGGTTGGTTATTAGAGAACCAGCTCATGTGGAACAACCTTGTCCCCCTGGGAGGGGAATTACACCAGTTCAGAGGAAACCCACATTATGCCACAAAGAGGAAAAAAAGGGGTGGGGGGAGTGCCATTTTCTCTGCTCTTATACATCTTTTTAGTTTAAAATGTGCCAACCAGGTGATCCAGTAAGAAAACATACCCCCTCCTGCTTGAATCTACATTCCTTGTCCTTTCTGTTTACTTAAGAGTTCCAGCTGTTCCTACTTACTACTTTCAAACTCATCCGTTTCTCTCAGTAAAACCTAAATTTTTAGATGAGCCTTGATTGACAGGAACTGTGCTGGAAGGAGCTGGATCACAATCACTTTCTCGAAACAAATCAGTTTCATCGCGCACTTTGCTAAATTGATGACCATCCCCGCATCGCCAAGCTAGAGCTCTGATCATCAGACTCTGTTTACCCCCTTCCAATTCATGCTCATCAGTAAATAAGCAAACAAAGTGGTCCAGTGTTGAATTAATTTCCTCCTCCAGCTGTGTGCTCTAATTGGGATAATAAGCCCAAAGGTTATCAGCGCTCCGCCAGCCATTATTCAAGCACCTTGCAAACGCTCCGTCCTCCCTCCCTCTTGGTTTGAGCCGCATGAAAGCACGTCTGTGTTAGCATGTGGAAGTCTTTAAAGGGGCAGTATTATGTGTTTTGAAGGCACATAGTGCCAGTTTATAGCACAATCAAGGAACTATGTTGACTTCAGTTGTTAAAAAATGCTGTTAATATCAAATTTGGCTTACTTGTAATTTAAGGCCTTAAAATTGGGCCTCTGTCTCTTTAAAAACTCATACTCTCTCTGGAACTCCACTTTCAGGAAGTCATCATAACATGGCTTCTGTTTTAACCCTTTCACAATGTTTTTCTCAGCATTGCCCTGAGAAGTAGTTCCTAAAATGAGCTTTGCAGATGTGCAGTTCTATCAGGTGTTTGCTAATTGCTGTTGGCTAGTCTGAAGGAGCTGAATGGGGGACATTCAGCTCCTTCAGAGGAGGGAAGTGCTGCTTTGTAAGGTGGAAGCTTGCAAGCTTGAAAACCGCAGCTCTGAGAAGGAGTTTCGTCATCGAAAGCGGGGCTAGGTCCACCAAGGCGTTTTGCACCACTAAATGTTTGCCATGGAGATTAAATGATTTGATTGCATCAAACAATCAAGGCAACACTCCAGGTATGTTTTTGAAGAGGGAATAACATTATTATAACATGATGTAAAGTTAAAAAATGTCAATTTTATAGAATACCGCCCCTTTAGCACAATGCAAAAATCAAAGTCTTTGAATTAACTTAGGTGAAAACCAGCTGGACCTTACAGTGAAATCAGTTAAGCTCATTTTTTAAACAATTTGTCACCAAAGAACGTGCAGCAGTCACTTCGATGTGTTGAGCGTCATGTAAGACGCAAGTTCAGAGTTCATAGTGTGACACCTGGATTCCAAGAAATGGAATTTCCAAATGTATCCTTCATGCAGCTAAGCTTGCCATTAAAATGTTTCAAACTCACTACAGACCCACTCACTGAATTAGAATATTATTGAAAAGTTAATTTATTTCAGTAGTTCAGTTCATTAAGTGAAACACATTATGTAGATTAATTAGACTCAGACTGATGTTTTCAAGCCTTTATTTCTGGTAATTATCTGAAACAAAATGTTTAAGATTAAAATATTACATCAGACCAAAAGAATAAAAGCTTTTTCAAAACCTTGCATTTTTACAGAAGTACGTAGACATTCTCCATACTTGCATTTTCAGCCTGCCGTATAGAAATTAGGCAGATCTGCTTAAAAACATCTTAAAGAGAGGGTTATGCAAAAGCTACATGTTTTTTTTTTTTGTTTTTTTGTTTTTTTAGCTTACATTATGTTATAATGTTATTCCCTCAAGAAAAGCATTCTTGGAGTGTTGCCTTGATTCTTTCATACATGTGGCTCACAGAGTAGCTCCTTCAGACTAGCCAGCAGCAGATAGCAACACCTGGTGGAACTGAGCATCAGCTGAGCTCATTATAGGAGCTACTTCTCAGAGCAACACTGGTAAAAATCTTCTTAAAGGGTTAATGGAGGAGAAATGATGACTTCCTGAAGGCGTAGTTTCAGAGAGAGCAGGAGTTTTTCTAAGAGATAGAGGCTCAAATTCAAGAAATTAAATTACGAAGTCAAATTTCTTTTAAGACATCTTTGATATAGACAGCATTTTTGTCCCATTTTGTCCCATTTTTGTCCCAAGATAAACAGGAGATTTTACAGTTTTCTATGGAGTGGAGTAGAACTTTTGTTGGTATTGGGAAGAGTTTAGATCAAGTGGCAATCCTGAGTGCAGAGTAAATGTTTTTTGGAGTGTTTTCTTTTTTCTTCAAAATTTTGAAGTTTACCTGTCTAACTTGAATTTAAAATAAATTCTCTAACTCCAAACTAAGCAATTCTCTGTTATGAACATGTTCGCTGTGTCTCATGTTGTACTTGCTGTTTCTCAGAAGTGCTAACGACAGCACATCTGTTTTCCACTAACAGGATAAGAGACCACCCAGAATGAGGTGCATGATTTATGAAAAGAATGTGAGCTCGCTCACATTACATGATACAGATCAGAGACATGGCATCTCCCCCCCAACTCCCCGTGTCACTGTAATTATGCGCCGCAATGGTGCCAATGCATTTAAAGCAGCCGCATTATTACAGCTGACACCAGACTCGTCTCTTCATCACTTATTCCGCGCGAGGCAATTTTCCAAGGCTTCCCCGGACGGTTGTCAATTCGAAGCAAAATGGAAATTAGATTCAGTCGGCCCGGTTCTAAAATTAATATCTACACGTCGCGTATGCCGGACAGCTGTTTGAAAGCCTCGAAATAAAGTACGGGGGTCTCCATTTCATCTGTCCGACAAAAGTGGAGGGAAAAATACATGTTGCACAGAATTCTTCCCCCCCCCTCAGACGGACGACAAAAACATCCTGGATGGCTTTTACAGAGCCATTTATTCCACTTTAACATCTCCCACACTTTCAAGGGTCACCGAGGTTGCGTTAAAAGCGGCCATTAGCGCGGCTTTCAGAGACGAGGACCTCTTGTGCGGAGAGCTTTCTTCATCTGATCCCGCTGTCTGAATGCGGAGGCCTCAAACCCAAAACCAAACGTGTCATTATAAGGTTCAATTAGAATGCCTCCAAATAATGACCTCAACCTTTTAGAAACGCATTAACGCCACAAACATCAAGCGCATTTGCTTTGTTTACGTTCCGCTCCGTGTAATTGCTGTTTTTATTATCATTTTGCCGTTGTGATGAGCATCGTGTGACGTGCATCGTGTTCTTGCTGCAACACTTGAGTGTATCTTCTGTCGCCGCGCACGCGGTCGTTCCTCTTCCTCTTTTTGCCTCGGTTTTCTTTGTTTGTTGTGGTGGAGTCCATTTGTGGTCAATGTCTTTGCTTAAAAGCCTCTGATGAATAGGAGGGACTGATCGTGACCGACCCTCTGTTTTACACCGTCATCAGACTGACGTGTAGTAATGGGATCTTCAATAGCCTCGTGGATATATAATTGTTGCTCTAAGTGATGTTTGTGGAACAACATCACATTTACTTAAAAAAAAAACTCTAAATCACTGTACACTCAAAGCTGCCCTGTGTTACCACAACTCTAGCTCTGGCTTTGACTACTAAAGTGTTGCTAAATTTCCACATTTTGTGATTTTACACAAGGTGTCGGGGCATTCTTAAAAAGTCTTTAAATTAATGTATCTGAAATGAAGAATTTAAAATTTCTTACATTTATTTAAAAATGAAGGGGCAGTATTATGTTTTCCACAGAGTGTAGAAAAAATACTTATACTAATGTATTTATGACTTAAAATACATTTTACTTTATAATTTATTGCCTTGAAATTGGGCCTCTGTCGGTTTAAAAATTCCAGCTTTTTCTGAAACTCTGCCTTCAGGAGGTCATCAGAGTATGGCTCTTTCTCCAGGACTTTTCAGTCAGGCAAAAGTTTGAGTTGTGCTCAGACATCTTCATGGCGTTCTGTGACTCGAGGCGGTTGAGGCTACTGCCAACTAGCTGCTATTATACCCTTGCTTGCTAGTTTTTTTTTTTTTTGTCATCTATCGTGGGTAAATGCAGTTTATAGCCAGTTGGCTGGACAATGTTTGTCTTAGCCACAGGCACATTTCTGTTACTAGCCCATATGATGCTATGTCATTTCTGTTATTAAAAGCCTGGCACTACGGGAGTTAAAAATGTTTACGCAGTCTGAAGCACAAAGCTGCTGCCAAGAGACAGAAAATGACCCCAGAAACTGCATAGTTTTGATCCACTGACGTGGCTCACACTCTGCAGGTCATGGTTGGTCCTGCTACTAGCATTGCTAGCACTGATCTAAGAGCAACACAAACTGAAGTTGGAGGGTTAATGTATTTTAAAAAATGGTGGTCAAGCTCCAGTTTGACTTATTGGAGAAATTTTGTTTCAACCAAGTTGTTACTACAAAGGGAAATACAGATGAGGAGGAGTAGAACATGAAACCACAAGAGAATAGAGAGCCATAGATGCTGCTATGATGACAAGAAACAAGACTAAAAAAAAAAAAGGTAATTATTGTCCTCAACTTTAATAAGAATATTACAAGAGCTTTAGAAACATCATTTCTTCCTCAAGTTTTTCATTCTTACAACTATATTTTAAAATGATTTTCTTTTATACACTGTGCAATACATATTTAAATTTTATTAATGATCTTAAAATGGTATTCGAAAACTGAAATTGGATTTGTTGAAACCCGCAGAAGCCCTATTACATCGACTGACAGTATTTTATTTTTTGGTGTGTGTTTGTATTCTCTGAGCTTTACTCTGATAATCCTAAATAAAATCCAATGCGACCAATTGATCAACCAACACATTAGACAGCAGTCTGGTAATGCACCATGCCCATATGAAAAGCAAATCAAGAACACACAAAGAACAAAGTTACTCAACATCAATCTGCCAAGGGTATGAGTAATCATTGTTGAGAGGGTAAAAAAAAAGTATTTCTAGGGCAATGAGACTCCAGTTAAGCACAGCAAGAGTCTTTATCCACAAGTGGAGAAATCATGAACCAGTGGTAAACCTTTGCAGAAGTGGCCGACCTACCAGAATTACTCCAAAAGTGCTTCATTCCTCAACCAAGAGTCACAAAACAACAACATCTGAGTCACAAGAGGTCTCACTTTCCTCACTTAGAGTCAGTGTTCATGACTGAACAGGGAGAAAGTAACTGGGTAGAAGAGAGATGTAAAGCAAAAATAAATAAATCACTGCTGACCAAACACATAAAATATCTCACATTCAGCCTCTAAAAATGAGTTTCTTCAAATCAAAAAGGTTGAAACCACGAATTTAACTGTGATGACCAAAACCCTGAAGGAGAATGTTCCTCCATCAGTTTGCAACCTTGAGCTAAAGCACACTTGGATTGTACACCAGGACGATGATCGAAGCACACCATAAGGTCCACCTCTAAACGGCTGCCAAAAACACTATGAAAAACGTCCCAACTAAATGAGGGTTTTGAAGTGGACTATTCAAAGCATAATCTTATTTAATCTCACTTTAAAGCAAGAGTATGCATGTTCTGTGAAAAATACATTATTAAGGCCATCATGATATGGTATGAGACAAATAATCTTAGAGAAAATCCATCCATCCATTTTCTTACACCTTTGTCCCTAGTGGGGTTGGGATGGTATCTCCAGCAAACGTTTTGGGCGAGAGGCATGGTACACCCTGGACAGGTCGCCAGTTTGTCGCAGGGCAACACAGAGACAGACAGGACAAACAACCATGCACACACACCTAGGGACAACTTTAGAGAAACCAATTAACCTGACAGTCATTGTTTTGGACTATGGGAGGAAGCCGGAGTACCCCGAGAGAACCCACACATGCACAGGGAGAACCATGCAGAAAGACCCGGGGCCAGGAATCAAACCCAGGACCTTCTTGCTGCAAGGCAACAGCTCCACCAACTGCGCCACTGTGCAGCCCCTGACAGAAAATATCTGCTAAATTTCTACCACAGCGACATCAATGACTGCCAGGTATATGAAACACTTAATGGCAGCTGTTTTACAACTAGCTATTACTTTAGAGGGCAACTACTTTTCCACATATGGCCATGTTGATTTGGATAGCTTTTTTCCCCCCATAATACATGAAATTCTCATTTGAAAACTATCTTTAGGTAATTATCAGGTAATATTTGATAGCAGAATTCGTTTGATGATGTACAGCATAAGTCTGTGAAAAGGGGGCCAATACTTTTTCAGGGTCGGGGAGAAGCTTGGGTTTACTGCTGTGCCTCAGTGGTTTTGCGGTGATGAAAGACTCTTCGACACAATGACTGGAAAAGATTTGATACCTTTTAGCTTTGATTTATTATCTACCGTCCCACGTAACTGTACCTACATTTGAAAGGTACATATTGTTCACAGCCCGACCTATCGATTTTTCTGCAGTTTAATGGATGGCTTTGTTTAGCAGTGAGAAAGTGAACAATTTTGCCCCCAGTAGCGAGCTGTTTAACCATCCCAAATCTATATTTCATTAAAACGATGACACGTCGCACCCCTCGCTCCTCTCCTAACTCCTGTTCTATTGATCTCCATGAGCTTGGGCCTGGCAGAGAGCAATAAATCCTCTCAGGATTGGTCTTTAAAAAAAAAAAAAAAAAAATTAAAGTCACCTTTCATTATACATGTAATGAAGCACCGGCATTACTCTGACAAGCAGGAGCTCATTGTGCCATGAATCTCTTTCACAAAAAAAGTATCATAGGGCAATTTTATCTGTATATAATTGGAATGTGGACGGTAAATACAGCCTTAGCAATGTTCTCTCCTGACATAATGCATGTGCTCAAGCTGAAGTATCCATCTCACTTAACTGTTCATAGCTTTCCTATTTTTTTTTCTGACAAAAGCAAGTTGATTTTCTTAATGTCTCTCCACTTGAACACTTTCTCTTTTACTGCAGTGAATAAATACAGATTAAGTCTGCGCCCAATAAGCTCTCGCTGTTTGATAATTCATGAAAAAGATTACCTTTATTGTCCCGAAGCACCCGAAGAAGGCAGCGGATGATTTTAGTGTCTAATTTGTCTGGATTTCCATCTCACCAACAAACCAGATGAGTGTATCTGAGCAGTTCAAAACGGAGCAAGGGAATGATTCAATCATGGAAACCTGTTGGGTTCCCATCTGTCTGCCTCTGGAGGGTAAACACACGTGACATTCGGTGATGACCTTATCCCTTCTATTAGGCTGCCTGTTCACTGACAGAGATGGATAAGTGGAGGTTTTCTTATTTCATCATGTACAGCAGAGCTGGTTAACAAGGTGTCCCTGTTACTGTAGGTCAGAGCCTAAACTCTCATCTACATGTTCCACTGGGACTGACATTTGGAAGAGGGACTGGTTTGTTTGCTAAAATAAAGAGTGCTTATTATCCGTCCACTCATGTAGAATAAATGCCGCAATCGTTTTCTAATGTGGGGTTGGTTGGATCACGTCTCTCTGAGCAGCCTTACCCACCATCTTTTCTCCATCCCTCATCCTAGTCTCCTGGTTCTTTTGGGATTAATCACATCAGTTGAAGTGATCACTTGGTTTACAACTAGTTTATACTAGCTGTTTCCTGCCCTTGCAAATTGAGTCTTGCACCAGAAGAGCACCCACCCACCCAAGCTGCGCCTTTTCAGCATGGCGTGACTTGGCTTGTCACTTCAGCCATTCATACACATCCAGTTGCACACATCTTTGGATAGTCTGGTAGAGTCGGTTCAATTGGGGACCAAAGTTGCAACATTTGTTACATTTTCAGCTGGTGCGGTTTGCTTTCACGCTGCACTGTGTCAGCTGAACCAAACCCTTTGAAAAGCTTGTTTACCCCCTTGTCTGTGGAAGAACCGCTAAAGGAAATGACATGAAAACCTCTGAAGAAGACGCTGAGCCAACTTCCTTGATTATGTAATGTAAACAACAATGAAGTGGTGTGAGATTTTCGTGGTTGTAGGATTTCTCTTGTCGTTGATGAAAGACCACATGTTTTTTTTTCCCTTTTGCATTAGACACAGGCATTTGTTTGGGTTGTTTTTACCCAGAATGCCCTGCACTATAGTCTGTTTCCTGCTTGAGGAGTGGTCCTCAGGCCCCTCTGCATTCTCTTCAAATCAAGCAGATTAGAGTTTGATTGTGCATTCACATCTCCCCCAACACACACACAAAAACAGACTCGTAACAAAATGGTTTAGATCAAAGCAAAGCCAGGTGTATACAGCCCAGTCAAAGCGCAGACCTCAATCCAGTTGAAGACTTGAATAAGACCAAAAATGTCTGAGCCAACTTTTTGTCACAGTGCAGCTCTAGATGAAGACAGTTTTGTGGCAGAACAACATGAACAACAGTGTACTGTTACACACTGAAAGTCTCAGAGTAATTAAGAAAATTCTGAAGATGGAACTTGATGGATGGGTAGCCTCTGTGTGTGCATAAATGTCGCAGCTACATGCTAATCAGGATCCGCAACTACGGTTTTTGGTTTTGAGTGGCACACTAATGAAATAAACAACCGTACATAGTAGAACATTTACACAAGGAGCCACCCAGACTTATGGATCATCCATCACTTTTCACTCTTCTGTGACAGCAATGTTACGATTTCCACCCAAGAGTTTTTAGTCATTTTCCAGTCTTATTATTACACTGACGAATGCAGACAAAATGTATATATTTAATCACTACATCAAATAAGAAGTCTTCAGGTCTCCTGTAGATACTAAAGCAGAGTAGTGGAAGTGGACTAGCTGAAGAGAAGTATCAACATTACTGTCTAACCGCATTTCCACATAAAACACGACAACAAACTTCTGGCCAATCACACAACACTTCGCACAGAGCTCTGCCGGATTGTTCGACCTGATTCTGATGCCGATGCTTCTCAGCAGGTGGATGTCTCTCTGTGAACAAAATCATGTAATTTTCATTCCTCGCCTACCTCAAGGAGAGTCGATTTCAACACTTCTGATGAGGAGATAGCAGTCCAACTAATATACTGTAGTTTGACATAGTGTTAACTTCATTGCTGTGATGTAACATGAAAAACATCATGTGGATGTGGCAGTTTTTACTTGCAGCAGACTTTGATGTATAGATAAACAAGGCATTGTTTCTCTCAACCCAAGTTCAGTTTTCTAGAGATTAGATTCTTCTTTATGCTGCACGTTTCCTCTGCAGGCTCAACCCAGCTGCAGTCTTTTCAGCCATGTTTGGTGTCCTACCCAAGGACGTATTGACACATGGAGGAACTGAGTATTCACACACTGACTTTCTGATTGCCTAACACCTGAGCCAACACAACTCCACTCCCAGCTCCGCTGTGTGACGGCCAAGGTTACCCTGACTGATTCTCTTCTTCTTCTTCTTCTTCTTCTGCAGGCTCCTTAAGCCCTCTGAATGATAAATATCCCTCTGATGTCAGTTCATAGACTCCCGGCCCCTGGGAGAAATCGCGGCAGTGCCCGCTCCTCCACCTGAAGCCCTGGCTTTGATTACAGGAAAGAGCAGGTGTGAATTAAGCGACAGCTACTGGACGACTTCCTGTGCATAAATGCATTTTGATTCTGGGCAAACATTGGCCTCCTTTGGCCCTCATTATGCAAACGAGGGGATTGTATTGTAGGGGAAGGCCAGGTATGGAGGGTGATGGAGATCTGTTTGCAGGAGGATTTTGTGCAGCCTGGCAGTCATATGCTGTTGATTAATGGACTAATGGACAGGCAGCCGGGTAGGGTGAAGTAATTTCATACCAATCACTATTCATTACCTAATGAGAGATGATGACTTGGGGCTCTCTCTCCAGCTCAAACGGGAAGCAAAAGGCAAAGTTGATGAATCATAATAAAAGAATCATATCATTATTTACCTCTTTAAATTCATCAGGTCCTAGGGAACATAATTAAAAGGCACAGAGGAGAGAGATGGGTTTTTTTCTCCCTCAAATAAATAATCATTTTTAACAAAATAACAGGAGTTTTGTTTACAGCTGGGTCTGTCTCAAAGCTGTAGACCTTACATGATTAACCAAAACGTCAGATTCTGACAAAACCCCACATGAACTGCTTCTCACCAACTTTAAGATGGATGAACCAGAAAGAGAGGTTTAATGATGTTGCTTAATTAAATTTCGAAGAATTTTATTTTAATGAGAAGTTAATTCTACGGTTTGTGCAATTGCTAATGAGAGGACTGTAACCTTAAAATAATCATACAAGGCGACATTTATTTGAGCTACAAGAACAAGCAGCTTGGAAGACAAGTGGAGCTAAAACATGTTCTGCTGTGTAATGGTCCTATCAAAAGTATGATGGCATATTAGGGCCGATGTAGGTAGAAAAAAAGAGGAATATATTTCTGACAAAAAAAAACTGAGATTTTCTAGAAACACCAAAAAAAAAAATACAGAAAAGTTTTTCTAGCAAATTTTCAATCTCGGAAATGTCCACGTTTTCCTCTAGAATTCTTTTTTAGATGAATCTAAAAATGTCTGAGTTTTTTAAGGAAAATGTACCACCCCCATTATTTTTCTATCTGCAGTTGCCTCAGTTTTTATTTCTCTTCTCTGTTATACATATATCTTATTTTAATAAGATATATGTATATCTTATAAAAATATACATATTTTTATAAATATATTGTGCTGTATGATATTCTGTTGTATGATGTTTGTTTTTTTTCTGAACAGGCCATTGTTGAAAACTTACTAACTCAGCAGGTTAAGTAAAGGTTAAATTAAAAAGAAAGGATGAAGATGTTTGAATTATTTTTGAAAGACTTAAATACTCACTACTGATATTTCTACCATATCATTACATTGGTACTGGAGGAGTAAACAGTTTTGACTTTGACATTAAAGTGTTTATTTCTTTTTTTATTTTTTCAAAATAGCCACACTTTGCTGATCATGATTGATTTGTTAAAGCAAATCCAGGTGAGTGAAAACTTTTTATAGGCACCATTATATTGCATTTCATAGTCGATATAAATGAACTCATTTTAAGCTCGTCTCACTTCTCAACAATGTGTTTTAGTTTATAGACTTACCCAACATGTCATCCCTAGATTAAGTTTGTTTTTGTTTTGTTTTTTCCTCTGCTGACTTTCCTTGATGAGGTGTCAAAAGTGTTTGAGCCCAAAGTTGTGATCCATATGTCTGGAGATATTCCTCAGGTAAACATCTAATTAAACATGCTCTCTCATTTTCCTCAGTGTTGATCTATTAACACTGAACAGGTGCTGTTTGAATGGTGAGACGTGTACAGTCGTCTCCATGATGAAAACTGAAGGGGTGCTGGCTTTATTCCTGTTTCAGACGAGGTTATGAGCGTTAGAGAGCGTCTTGCATTCAGTAGATTACTTTGTCTTCATTTCCTATAAACACAGGTTAGTTTTCAACAAATATTAAAGCTAACAATGCCAGAGTAATTTAATAAAAAGTATAAACTCTAAAATATAACAATATATATACTTATGTACATACTCAGTTCTTCAGTTCTCTTTTCTGAGATTTTTTTCTCTTGCTTCCAAAAACCAGGTTTTTCTTTTTATTTCAAATGATTTTATTGATTGTAATTCAGGCGGAAGTGCTGTGCTCAGCATGAACCAGTCAAATTCTTTATAGAAAATCATGAATTACTGCTTTTTAAAACCACAGTAAAAGCAGTTAACGTCAAAAGAAAACGTTTAAAATGGTGTCCAAACCAAATGGAATGGAAATTTGGTAAACAGAACTATTGAGCTCAAAGCACCACTTGCTGCTTCATGTATTTCTCAGTGTCTGTTTTTTTTTTTTTTCTTTTCACATTTAGTCTTCATTTCGTTCTTTATGTGGCTGCGGCGAAATCACTGAGCCGCATCTGAACGCAGCAAAAGTTTGCAGACTGCCTCTAACGCATATCGTCAAACACTTCCAGATTGACTCGCCTTCAGAGTTTTACTGCTAATCTGTCAGATTGAATCAAAAATACTTCAGAACTCACATCAGAATCTATCAGATGGTGATCCTTCCACTGAGCTTGGTGTTTTTTCTGTTGTCTGCTAATTTTCTTTCAATTCCTTTCTCCAAAATCTTGCAGGATTTGGTCAAACTCAAACTGCTGGAACGTTTAAAAATCCAACTCCATTGATCCCCGGCTGTAGCCTGGTTAAAACCAGACCCTTTTCTACACTTCACTTTGTCCAGACAGTCTGGGCCATCGGCTGTTGTTAAAGTTTAAAATTTTACTTAACTGCTAACGTTTGGCCATGACTTTTGATGTTAGGAAGTTTTTCAGAAATGGCCTGCGGTGTGAACAACCATCCTTCACTGCCAAGAGAGAAGATCCAGCCGAACCAGTCGGCTGTTAATGTTAGTTCAGTATTTGGAGGCGTGGCCAAAACAGACTGAACAAATTCCTTCACTTCCTCCTCTGCCATTGCTAAAACTACAGACAAACTACAATTGTAAAATGGTGCAGAAAATGTATATCGTCGTTCACAACTTCTATTCACTGATTGGTAGAAATACTACTGGAGGAATCCAAGTCAATGGAAGAAATCCTAGATGGCGCACTGAAGGGAGATGTTTAGGAAAGTGTTGGTGTGTCCACTGCCCACCATGTTCCAGGCTCTTCTCAATCTGGACTCAATCTTCCAAGATGAACACTTTTATTTCTCGTACTTTGTTTAGCTCTGGTTGACATTAAAATGTAATCCCGTCAGTCAGAAAGCCTCAGAGCTCCTTTTTATTAAAACCATTTCCAACCAAAACCAGCATCAGCGTTTGGTGCCCCGTGATGAAATTTTTATGAATACTCTGGATCACTTTTCTGACCTGCCTAACAGAGTTTTCACTTTCACCCTCTTCTGTTCTCTGACTCCGTGTTATCTCACGTGGCTATGCATAATGAAGTGGTCGCAGCAGGCTGCCGTACCCGCTCCCCGTCCCGTCAGACTGCATGATGTGGGCTCACACCAGATTTCAGCGAATTGCTGCGCTCTGCGAGGCTCCACAGGCCGATGCAGCGGAACGCCACCATCATGTCTTTCCTTCTTTTGCATTCATGGAAGATGCCTTCTACTCTGTCCATGCTGGAATCCCGGCTGGATGTCTGCAAACTCTGGCCTCATGTTTCCAAAAACAGAAAAAAACATCTACATTCTGACCCAATATTTCAGCTTGATGTCTCAGTAAGGCATTTCCCTCTGGAAATGGACACAGAATTCAACAGTTCTCCTCTCAGTCTGGAGGCGTTGCATCGTTTTCAGTTTCTACACTTACTCCATATGTGCCATCGATTAAACGGCTCAGCGGCTTTTAAAAATTAGCTCAGAATCATATTACTTTTTTTTTATTAACAGGCTTCTTCCTCACAGTCTGCAGCAGAAAAAACTACGTCTTTGCTAAATGGGGAGGCTGAATAGCCAACTCCTCAATTCAATTCTAAAATTTAATCAAGTTGCCAATTAACTGTACCGTCTTGGGAGACTACATGTTTAGAATTGATGGGTCCCAGTTGCTCCTCTTCCTCGTTAATGAGACTGCAAGGCGGCTGAACTCTTCAGAGGATGACCTTCAGCTACTAATCTGCTAATTAACTTTGAATTAGACTTCGATGATTAGATATTTACCTGCACATGCTAAACTAAATATTTGCAGATTAATGTTGAAAGCATAAATAAAGATGAGTGAGTCTGTGTCCTGTGTCCTATTGTTGCAGCTATCGGCCCTGAGGATTGGCTGAAGCACCAGGGGAACTTCTGCTCACCCATCTGATCTGTCTCTCAATCCAACAGTCTACCTGTGATCTCTGTGATTGGTCTGACACAAAATCTAGAGAGAGAATGAACAAAATCTTCATAAACATGTTTTTAAGATCTTCTGTGATCTATCCATCGTATTCCTCTCGCTCAAAATCAGATTGCAGCGTAAAGTCAGCATACACAGACATGAGTACGGTATTAAAGGGGCAGTATCACATATTTTGCAGACATATATTATCAATATATTTTAAAAAATCAAGTAACTATGTCATCTTCAGTTTTTATAATGATGTTCTATATGTAAAATATGACTTAAAAAAATTTACTTTGCAATTTAATGTCTTGAAATTGGGCGTCTGTCTCTTTAAGAAACTCCCTTTTCTGAACCTCCGCTTTCAGGAAGTCATGACCACATGCCTCCTCCATTAACCCTTTAACAACATTTTTACCAGCTTTTCACTGAGAAGTAGCTCCTATAATGAGCTCAGCAGGTGTTTGCTAATTGATCCTGGCTAGTCTGAAGGAGCTGAGTGGAGATGTAGTGGGGGAGTGGTGTTCTGTGAGGTTGCCATGGGAGATATAAGGATTTTTTTTAAACATGCATTTTGATGAGGGAATAACATCATAACATGATGTAAAGCTCAAAAAAGTTGATTGTACTCGATTCCACGCCTGTAAGAAAAAAATGTGCATCTGGACAGGAAGCAGCGCCACGGAAAATGCTGTACCAAGTATAGTGAGTCAGAGACGATGTGATTTGGTAAGCACTAGCAGATACCAAGTTACACTTAGCTTGTGCTTAACTTTTGGCCCTGTAACGGACTGGTCCCCTGGTAATGTTGCTTCTGAGACCAGGGAAACCTAAACAGGGTAAAATGTTTGGCATTTCCATTTTAATCTTTAGTCATACATAATATTTTTCACAAGCAAAAGACAAGTTTGAACTCTGAGCAGAAGTTTCACATATTTGTTATTCTCGTCCAGTAACAGCCCTCAAAGAAAACAGTCCTACATTGTATTTGTTCATACCTTTGAAATTCAAATCTTCTGCCCTTCTCTCTTGTCTTCCTTGCATTATTATGAATTCCTCTGAACCAATAAATCGACTGATACCTCCTGATCGTGACTTGTGCTTTCTTTGTTTGCAGGTGGAACAGACCTGATCTACTGACACACACACACACTACCTTTATGGATTTCATGCCATGTCTGGCATTGGGCAGTAACACCAGATGCTTCGGGGGTTTTGATGAGGTGGTTGGATGAGATAGGGAGTTTAAAGGTGACTCAGCGCCTCGGGCTAGAAGTCGTGTTTGCCAAACTATTTCAAGGGTTTCTAAAGAAATTCATTGTCTTGAAGGGAAAGGATGCTGCTGCCTGCGAGGCGCAAGGATTCCTAAAAAAAGGTACATTTACTTTGACTCATGAAAAAGGAAAGAGCTATAGATTTAAAGTAGGGCTGTTTTACACATTTATAACTAAAGCATTTTACCTTCTTAGTAGAAATGTGCAGCAGATGTAGCTGATAAAGCTGGCTACACCTGAAGTTACTGTGTCATAACAAAAACCACAAACCAAAACCCAAAGAAACAAGAATCATGACAGATACGGCACCAGAAATCACCAGTGACTGTGGAAAATTCACACACTGGACTCCAGGGAACATGGATTCTGCAACTTTCACTCTGTTCTCATTTTCTGAGACCTTGAGTTGTGGATTTTTGCTATTCGTAAGCTATAATCATCAAAATCACAAGAAACAAAGGCTTGTAGTTGTCCTGGTATTCTGTTTTTTAAAATGATTTTATATGAACTTGAGTTAAGTCCTTCTCATAATCTATCAGGCTAAATGTCCCTGTTTGGAGCTGAAACAGGTTCAGATCTGTTTGGAAGGGTTTCCATGACATTTACAGGAATCACACTTGTGTGGACAGTGATGGATGCAGCAAACAATGGAAACTTCCTTTGTCCAAAGAGGTCAGGACTCTCTGTAGGGAAGGTAAATTCTTCCATACCAAATTTGTTCATGCATATCTTCATATCATCTTAGAACCGCCTGGGCCCATCCCTAAAATTGCTCCCTCGAACTTATTGGCATGAAAACCTCCAAAGTCTTTGGGGAGACTGTGGCAAACAGACGTCCTTTGCCAAACAGCCTCACACTACAACAACTCCCCCTGTACCGAACGTTGCACTTGACACGTTCCACAAATGTCGGCCAAACATTTGTGAAGTTCCAAATATTTGGCCGAATATTTGCTCTTACTTTGTGACTTTAGGATGTTTATGGATGGAGAGCAAGACCAAACAGTAGAGAGAGAAACAGGAAGTTCAACCATCTCTTCTTTCATCATGGCCAAGGATCATACTACTCCCTACTCCAATGTCTTTCTAACCAAACAGCCAGACAGAAATTTAAAGAGGAGCGGCAAAAGCAAATGAGTTGGATTAGCAACACTTGCCAGCAACTGATGTCACCCACAGCATTGGGAACATCCTCCTAACATTCTGAGGGAAACCATCTGATTTGATGGCTAGAGGACAGTCAGACACCATCAGACCTGATATGTAAAGACGCTTCATCTTATCCTGAACTGGAATATGAATAAATGCAGCAGTGATAACAGATTGGGATGCATTTCAGAAAAACACACCATATGTACTTGTCAGTGAGTGGATAATCCTGAGATACGGGGGATCAAGGTTAATCTGTAGTTAAAAATGAGATGGATTGGGAACATATCAAGAAGTCTCTCTCGCTTCAGCATGTTTGCGCTTTTTGCTCGTGCAGCACATTTGAAATTGAAGGGCGAAAGTCATGATGACTTATTTGGGAAGCACTGACATTCTTTTCCTTTCACCTTTGCTTCACGGCTTTTCCCGTCCGTGATAGAGTGGACCTTTGCGAGGATCATCTATCATTACGTGGGATTACCATTTCTTTGCATGCAGAGATCTCGTGGGATTACAACGGAGATTACTTAACATTTTTAAAACCCACTCCGTCCGATCTGGCTTTATCTCTTCCGTCCGGCGGTTTGCGGTAATGTGCTGAGTCTCCACTCTGTGTGTGCTCTCTGTGCTCCCTCCTCGGTCGAGCTGAGCGCGCGCTCCCTTCGCTTCTCCAGCTACATTTATTCAGCCAAATGAGCAATACGTTCTTCACTCTTTACATTTTCTGATACCAATTAGCTAAACAAGCTTTAAATTTCCCCAAAGACTCGCTTGTTCTCTGCTCAAAAGGCTTTGAAGAGTTAAGGGCGCTGCGGTGCGCAGGAAATGGCAGGGTTTTTTCAGAAACACTGCTGGGAGCCAAAACGAGTAACTGTGGAATCCACGTTCTGACTGTATCACCATGAGAGGATTAGAAAAATATATGAGGGCAATACTGAGTATTGCCCTCATATGAAATCCATCAGCTGGACCCACTTACCCATACGGGGCCGGAAAGAGAAGCAGGATCCGGAACATAGATGGAAGAACGAAATGAGATACTAGAATCTTATCAGAATATGTAAAGCTGTTTCAGTGCATCACTGGATGTTTGTACAATAGCTGTTTGTTATTTCAACTGCATCATGTTGTTTATTTTTATGTGACTTCTGAAGGTTACAATGTATTTTATTTAGGGGTGGCAAAGGGCCTGAGTATTTCAGGCATTTTGTAAACCACGAGTCATTTCTTTTTCACTTCACATTTCATGCTACTTTGTATGTGTGAAATACAAATAAAATACAACAGGAAGGATGAATAGATTTACTTCCTGTTTACATGTAACTCCACCATGTTCTTCTCTCACAACTGCAGTGAGTTATCACTTCCATCTACATGTAATGGACGTTTGTCATGAACATCAGCATCACTTGTGACATCCCAAAAATGACCAACTGGGAGACATCAACAAGAAGGAGAACATACTGGAAAAAACAGAGATAATGATGGAATTCCACTGGAAACCAGATGGTTCTGTTTTTAACATCTTTAAAATCAGTTTTGACCGAGCTTCCCATCCTCTTGCAGTCGTCTTGTGATGCTACAGGAGATTCTGGCCATAATGTAGTTTGTGATTGTCATCAACTTCACGTGTTGGTTGTTTCTGGGAATGATTGAAGGAACGACCTCACAAGGAAATGCAGACGAAACAAATGTCCTGCCTTTTTTTTTATTCCTTTAAAAAAAAGGGAGCCTGGTTCTGTGTTGTTGGAGACATGAGCAGCCTCACATGTTGCCTCTGCAGTCAGAGTCTCCAGATCAATAGCATACCTCTGGACACTTGGGTTGATTCCTGCACAGCTCCGCTCGTTAAGGCGCCTCTGACCTACAGCTTTACGTCAGATTAATTCACCACTGCACATTATGCCGTATAACAGCTGAATCGTAATTTAAAGAGCACTGCAGGGTTCTCATATTGACAAAATGGCCTCGTTGCCGAGTCTTTAAGTAAGGATGCTGTGTGTCATAAAGGAGTGGAGAGCAGAGTGTGGCAGCACCATCTGCTGGACAAAGACAAAAACATGTGAACTTTAGAGAATCTTTTTCATTTGAATCCAGTTCCTTGAACGTATTCATCCCACATGAAGTTTTCCATATTCTGCCACTTTATCAAACCCACAGGCTTTGATTTGATGTAAAAGACCAAAACAAGGTAGATTGTGATTGTGATGTGGATGAACGTCATTTGACTCACGAACAATATTTAAATTAAACATCTGACTTTAACCACCTGCATGTGTATACATATTGCATATTTTTCTCCTTTTTTTTGTATTTTCTTAGTTTTATTTATTTGTTTCTGCACCATTATATCAAAGCAATTTCCTAACCTGTAAACTTGATCACTGCCAATGGCAATAAAGTGAATCTGATTCTGACATGTCGGATAAAAATCAGCTTTGATTTTATGCTCTGTTTGCTTTGATATCTTGTGATAATATACAAAAACACTAAATCCAATCCAAAAGTATTTTATTGATAAATGCATTACAGTCCAGTGTTTCTCATCTTGTCATGATTTCCCTCCTGCCGTTCTTTGTCTCTGTTCTCTCTGCTGCCTATATAAACTCCTCTCCGTTGTCTCTCAGTGCCAGATCATTCGTCCACATTGTTGCGGTTCTTGTCTGAGTGTCTGATCGTCTACCTGACCTGTTTCTACCACTGGCCCACCTGTCTGCTCTAAACCTTCACATACCTGGACTCTGATTACCGCCTCACATTCTGGATTTGTTCCTTCTAGTCAACCCTCGCTGTTGTTGACTTGGACTGCTCACTAGACCGCTGAGCTTTGGACAAAATAACCTCTCCACCTCCCAAAGGGGAAACCTCAACATTTGATTCTTGTGAATAGGGTTACCAGGTAACCAACTGACCTGGCTGCCAGAGTGTCCACTCTCGGTGACATCATTGTCCCCGGTTTGAAGTTTCTAGAGTGTTCATCTCTACACTGTCCTGTGGGTGAAACAATCCCTGGTAAACAGAAATATTCCACTCCTAATCCGTTACGTCTCAGTGGAGTCAAGATTGTCAAAGTTTGAGAGGATTTCCTGAGGAAATCACCTCTGCCGAGTAAACCACCGCTTCCTGTTTCCACAGTACTTCCTGTTTCTTATTCCAACCACTGACCTTCCTGGACTTTTCACAGATGATGACCTCACAGCTAAACTGAAGAAGAAAATCTACCGTTCTTCCAGTACATTCTAGCTTTTGTAAATGAACTCACTTGATCTTTCCTTGGTTTTGGACAAACCAGAACATTATCCTGCATATCTTCACTGCTGCAGAAAACCTGATTTCAATTGATGGTTGATTAACAGGCTTTTGCTACAATCTGAAGCAGGGAAACATCAGAAACATGATGGACAACGTGCCTCCAGGACCACGGTGGGAAAGCACTGGTATAGTCTACGTATACTCTTCAAATTCATATCTTTAAGTGTACAGAGACATATATATGCATCTAAAGAAACAGGCAAAGAAGTGACTAAACAGAGAAATAGCTGAAAATAGTTTGCTGCAAATCAATCATGATCTACATAATTTGTCTTTTTTGAGGGAAGAACAACCTTTGAATGTCAAAGTGAGTGTCAGTGTACTGTCACATGACACACCGTACAACGTTGATGGGAGCTGTGTCAAAAAGTTTGACGCAAAACTTTTGACAATCTAATGTCATTCGGTTCTCGGCTCAGTTTGTAATTTGTTGAAAATGTCTTGTTGAAAGTCAATCCCGTCCCGTCGCTGATGACTCCATATGTTCTGTGCAGTCACAGCGCAGGAAGTCTGCCAAAGTCTGGCATGAGGAGTGAAGTTTGAAATGTTTTCATCTAAAGCCGCTTTCTTCCTCTTCTAATTTAGACCGGAGTGCCTCACTTTCAAACAGATTAACTGGACGGCTTGTTTGTACAGTATAGCTCATTGCAAAATGATTTATGCATAACAGAAACCTGCTATGCCAACCTGAGTTTGTAGACCTTTATTGTTACACCCTGGGACAGACTTAAGAAAACAGCACGTAGGGGGCAATGGCCCAGGGCCACAAGTTTTGGGACGTGTCCGACATTTATTCTTTTTTCTATAAATGTATGTTTTGCAAACAATCAAACATGGTCAGCCAGGCGAATGCTCAAAATGACCATTCATTATTTTCTACCCACGAATGTAAAGGCCTACATATCAATCTACTGTAAGAATTTTGTGTGGGTACGGCAACAAAACTGGCTCAAACAGCAGCAATTAGCAACACTTGATGCTAACTGCATATCAGCTGAGCTCATTAGTATAGCACTAGTTCTCAGTGCTATACTGGTAAAAATGTTAAAGGGTTAATAGAGGAGCCATGTTGTGATGACTTCCTGAAGGCGGACTTTCAGAAAGAGTAGGAGCTTCTTAAAGAGACAGGCCAAATTTCAAGGCATTAAATCGGGAACTAAAAATTCTTTAAAGTCATATTTGATATATATGTAGCATTTTTACAACATCTGAAGGTAACATAGCTACTGAATTGTGCTATAAATTACTATATTCTTGAAAAATGCATATTTCCTCTTTAAAGCAATGAATTAGGTTAATTAGCTTTATAAAAGTTTAGATCTAATTTTGAAAACGCATAATAAAGAGATTTTTTTTTCTGCTGGAGATGAAGGGTGCAATATAAGCAAGAGCCATCAGTGCCAATGATGTGAGCCTATTTTTAAATGTCTGCTTTGTATTTGATTGACAGGAAATTGGACAGAAGCTTATTGAAGCCTTTTGGTCCCTATTTCCACCTCTCTCTCTATCAAGACCACTCTGTTTTGGAGCTTGAAGTTAAAAGGACTCCTTTCCTCTGCTGTCTGCTCTACATAATAACACACCACACTTGTTTTTTTATTTTATTTATTTTTTATTTGAAAGCATGTATTTTGCGCAAAGCCATTAGCGTTCTCGTCTCGAATACACCGCTTCAAAGAAACACCTTTTAAAGTAAACATGGCCGCAACAAAAACCACGCTTCCCCCTCCCCACTCCTCCTTTGCAGGAACAACTAAACAGACGCAGACAGTTATGACTCAAAGAAGTTCAGCTCCGAGTTCCTTTGTCTTCCCCGATGTTTAGGTGTGAAATCCTGCGTCATGGGAGATAATGAGACCATGAGAGATCCTATTACCTTCCAGCAGCAGACAGTTTCACGGCAGCAATAATTACTCCCAGTGGCGGCTAGCTTATTGACGACGCCTGCCCAGAGCATCACTCTGGGACTAATGGTTTCCATCCCTCACAAGGCAAACAGAAGAACGAACACCGCCTCAATCAGTGATGAGAGATTTAATGACAAAATGTATTTTTCCTACCAAAGCGGAGCGACACGTGTAGAACAAAGATGCACTCTTGTTTGGCCTCCGCAAGCTAGTCTGTGGGAGGACTAGCTTGCGCAGGTCAAGCTGTAAACAAGAGTGCGGCTTTCTTTTTCATATATTTCAGCTAGGATTTCACTGCATTCGACGATAACCGAATGTGACTGAGCGACTCGCGGTTAACTTGAAGCGAGTAAAAGCCAGCTCTCTGCTTAGGTTGGTGGTGACGAAGTGATGTCTGGAGGCTCGGGGCGGGGGAAAAATGAGCTCCATTGATTTCAGGTAAAGGAAGGTAGGGGGGAGGAAAAATACAAGGAGAGGGACTCCGACAAGCCCCGGTTGGCTCGTGTGTTCAACATGTGGTGACAAATCGGCCACAGAATAAGAAAGAACACCCAGAAATCAAATTGAGTATGGATGGTTTGAGGGCTTGGATTTATGGCTCCTGAGTATAACAAACATGGAAGTCATAATGCGATGCAGTTCAGATGGGGTGTCAGTGGAGAACTGCCACTAGGTTTCGTGTGACTTGCAAGGACGACACAAAAGACAAGTCGCTGTTGTCCCACAACAATAGAATATCACAGCTGAGAGAAATCTGGCCTCTGAAGGGCAGGGAAGAGTCCCATACTGCATATTAATGCTGTATCAGTTAAAGGGGTAGTATTATGTAAAATTTACTTTTTTGAGCTTTACACCAAGTTATGATATTCTCTCATCAAAACATTACCTGGAGTGTTGCTTTGATTCTTTTATGTATGTTTGAGGAATCCTATAATCTCCCATGGCAACCATTCAGCTGTGCAAAAATGCCTTGGTGGAATCTAGTTCAACATTCGTGACACATCTCCTCCGAACTGCAGTTTCCAATTTTCCAAGCTTTCACCTCACAGAGCAGCCCTCCCCCATTCTGCTCCTTCAGACTAGCCAGCAGCAATTAGCAAACACCTGGAAACACATCAGCACCTGTTGAGCTCATGACAGAAGCTACTTCTCAGTAGCTGCGTTTCCATCACAAATGTCCGCCTCAAAACTTGTCAATATTCCACGGATGTTGAAAAAACAATTTTGTAATTGTGATGTTTCTATTAAATATGGAACAAAATTAAAATCACTCAATAAGTTTGTTCACATAAGTCATTAGTAGGGATGCTCCGATCAGGTTTTTTACTGCCGATTCCGATACCGATCACCAATAAGGCCGATCTCTGCTGATTACCTGGACTGACTGTTAACTTTTTGCTTTAGGCATAAATGCTACTATGTGATCTGACAAAATAAAAAAATGATCTGGCAATAAATTCACCTAATTTAGGCATAAAACATGGAAAAATACTTGTAAGTACAATACAGCAGCTATTCAGTCAAAAAGGACTGAAAAACCTGGAATCAGTAAAATATTTAATAGTAAGGCTCTCAGTACCATAAATTATACATGAGTCAAATAAAGCTGCATATATCAAATAACATCAAGTAAAAAAGGAAATACTCACTCAAAGTCAAACGCAGGTTTCATCAAAATAAACAATCCTTCCTGATAGCATGGCGGCTAGCTGATTAAAGCTGGTTCTGATTGGTTGTTTCTGACCGAGCTGAGTAATTGAACACAGGAGGAGGCAGAAGAGATCGATTATTTTTTAAGAGATTATCTGTCTTGTGTTAGAACAGCGAAAGTTTTAATACATAAAATCTTTTCTTTTCTTAAGTTATGTGCAGAGGTTCGGTGTGAGAGTCACTGCCAGGCGGAGCAGAAGCGGCGCTCCGTCTGTGAAATATAACTGTAGCGGCGGTTCAACAACGAGAACAGAACCGGCGTCTTACACCGCAGCTCGATGACTTAAATTATTTTTCAGGTTAATTGTTTTTGCTTTCTGACCGTGATGCTAATCCGGGTGAGTGTTGGTAGTTATGCGCTGCTTTACTGGCTGCTCCAGAGGTCCTTTTTTCCTGCGTTGAGCCTCGATGTAGCCAAACTCCGTCATGTACTTGTTTTTTAAACGTCACATTAGATTCGTCGTGTTGATGCATTTTGACGTGCTTCACCCCCGAAGTAAATTTCCACCGCAACACGCAAACTTCCCTGTTCACTCTCAGAGCGTTCAAGTTCCACACCACATCGTTTAGGATTTACTGCTGCGCGCTTGCGCAGTGTGAAGGAAAGAGATCAGCCGCATACGCAGGCTGCAAATGAGATACGGGAACAAGAGACCGTGATCGGCGATCACCGATCATACACTTTTTCACGGAAATTGGCCGATTATGATCGGTGGCCGATCGATCGGCACACCTCTACTCATTAAAAAAACAAGCCATGCCATGTCTGGTGGTCTTCTTTGTGGTTGGCGATAGTCACATTTGGTCGTGTGACTTGTATAATGTGAAAATATGTTCTATTGTGATTTTGCAAAATAAGCCAAAACTTAATTGAAAAACAATCAAAATGTCAAATTATGCAATTGTATGGTCAAAAGAAGCACAGCTGAAAAGCGAGGACGGTGTTAAAGGGTTAATAGAGGAGCCATGTTGTGATGACTTCATGAAGGCGGAGGTTCAGAAAGAGCAGGAGTATCTTAAAGAGACAGAGGCCCAATTTCAAGGCACTAAAGAAATGCGATATATGTGTGAGAAATTAAGAAAATTTTATTTCATTATGTAATATTTAGTCATTCTGTTAGGACTAAATGAAGAAAATTGAAAACATAAGCTCACTGTGTTGTATTCTGGACTGTGTTGCCAGAGACAGGAACATCGATTTTCCCATGATGCCACACTAGCAAGCCATCTGAGATGTGTACAACCCAGACAAGAAAGACCTCAGATGTTGTTACGTAGCCATTCACATATTAAAAGGTAATTAATTATTGGCTAGCTAAATTTTTTTATTTACCATCACTTGTGGTAATTTTGCTCAAAATTGCAGAATTACATGCGCTAAATTTAAAGGGAAGTTAAATGAAGACTCAGGAAGGCAAAAATAAACGGAATGCAAAAGGAATACTTTTTTTATCTAACTTCATTGGATAGTACTATGATATATATACATATATATAGTATTTTTAATTTGTTACATAGAACACAAGCTACTTCAGAGTACATACAGTATGGTCAGCAACATATAAAAATATTTTAGTAATATTGGCACAGATGTAGTACTAGTTAATGTACTATACATGTATGTAAGTAAGAAGAAATCAATGGAAGTTCCTCACAGTGACTTCAAACTTTTTTACATTCAGTTCAAACACAGGAAAGGTAGCTGAGCAACGGTGTAGAGAACACTTCTGTCACATAAATAATTCACGCACTCCAGTAAAGGGCGATTGAATACAGAGAGGTTCAAGTCACATAGTTCTGAAGGTTGACAGAGAAACTGAAAATGATGAATTGGGTTTGGGGAACACCTCAAAACGCACCATTAGCAACATCAGTTCACTCTTTTACAGCTACTGGGCTGTACGTAGCAAACGCTGTTTTCCACTGTGTGATCAGACTTCAAAACTATCTAAATGTGATTTTGTAACTCTTGCGACAATTTACCCTTCCGACAGAGCAGAAAACTGTTTTGTAGCTAACTTTGAAGGGCACACTCAACCGTTTTTTTCTCTGGATTTATTCTTAGTGGCCAAACGCAGGCTCGAGCCTCATCCAGAGAAAGCGTGTGTATCGGGGTGTGTGAGTAGCAAAACGAGGCATGGCAGCTTTGCGTTGTGGCGTTTTGAAAATGCTTCAAAACTACGGCCAGGTGACTGGAGTCACCAGCTGTGTTTCTATTAACCGTAAAATTGTGTAAATTGAAATTACGGAAATAAATGTGCTCAATGGAATCATGCCAATTCAGAAAAACTTGTGTTCCTCAAAACGTTTTTGCACTAAGATGAGGTGGTTTGTTTCGGTTGTATCAAAATTTTTCGGATCCCACGAATCACATGATCAACAACCAAATGTTACAAAGATAATGACAGAACAGAGGACGAGGATGATGCGTTTTTTTTCTTCTTCAGACATTCATGTCATTCTGCAACATACAACTACAATTTCCCCAAAACGCCTCAGACGTAGCTGCTCCCAAGTAGGCGGGGCTTGTTAGACCAACACCTGAATAAGATGCCAACGTCTCCTCTGATTGACTGATCGATGACGAGCGCTGAATTATGAATACATGTCATGTAAACGTTTACATCTGTCGCTGCCATGATTTTTGAAAACTTGTTGTGTGAACATGTGTGATTTTGATTTGATTTATTATTTAATAGAAAAGCCAATTGCGAAATTGTGTTTTTTCGACATTAGCAGAAAATAGACAAAGATTTGCGCACATTTGTAACAGAAACACAGCTAGTGACTATCACTGCTTACAATGTAACAGCTTCCCCAACAAAAAAAAGCACTTTGTCAAGTTATCAGTTGTTCTGCAAGACAGCGAACAGATGAGACCAGACTTTACCTCTCACGATAAGCACACGACACGACCTTCAGACCAAAAGAAGCAAGTGCAATCTTCTAACAGTAACCACACACACACACGAAAAGCTGTTTGTATTCTTTTAAAGCTAGTAGAGGTTGATTCAAGGTTGTCAATAAAGTGCACTTGCCAACAAACCAGTGCAAAGGTTAAAATATATCTCTCTGTATGTACATAAATACATTACGCAGCAGATCCATGTCACGCAGCGCTGCTGGGTATGAAATGCCTAATGAAACGTTTCCAGCTTCAGAAAATGTAAACACAATACGATGGATATGTTGATAAACGGGGGTTTTCACAAAACCGCTTGAAAACCACATCATGCAGTGTGCATGTAGCAAAGAAATAAAAAAAAAATCTCTCATTATGCTGATGACATTTTGATATGCATCATGATGATTTAGAAAACAACATAGGTAAATCATGGCAGTTCATTCAAAATCATTTAAATTTCCTGAAAAATGAAAGCAATGAAACGCTAATCTACCCTTATTAGAAACTTGTGGACGTCAAATGAGGATTTTAATCGAGACATTAAAAAATGTCTCATTAGGAAAATGATGGCTATTAAACCATAATGTTGTAGTAATTAGTCATGTTTCTTTCTCTCGTTATATAAGCTTGATTATATTAGTGAGCCTGTTTACTGCCTGTTTGTCTCATAACTAATAGAGATCCTTCACAATAAGTTGATCTAATAGCTTGGGGTAGTCATGCCTCTACAAATAATTGGACTAAATAATCAGCTCAACTGTCTGACCGAGCCTCAGCCTCAGTAGCTACCAGATGGACAAAATCATTTAGATAAATACTGGAAGAGTAAATGCACCAAGCAGCATATTTTTGATAAAAGTATTTCAGAACCAAACCAAAAAACTTACAAAAGTTTTTCAGATTTTAGTTTTTTAAGTGAAGCCACCAGCATGTTGATCATAGTGAATCTTATGGCGCCGTATTAGGGTCAATGTGGATACATACATTTCTGTATGAAAAAAAACAATTGTTTTTTTTGTTTTTTTTAGAAAAAAAAAGGACATTAATGAGTTTAAAAGTCAAACATTTTCAAACGTAGAAAGTTTTAGGCTTTTGAACATCCAATATTTTTTTTTCTAGAAAATGTCTGAGATTCACTTCCAAATTTTTGAGATTTTTTGGCGGAAACTTACTCATTTTTACCTACACTGACCGTAATATGTTGTCATTGAACCTAGCTAAAGATAACATATTGGCTGGTCGGAAAAATGTAATAATTTAGAATTTTACATGAAAACACTTTCCGGGCTAACAAGGAACACCTAGTGGGTGGCAGACTCTAATGCTATGTCCTGACACTTGGGTTGTACCCAGCCTTCTTTGTAGAAACGTGTCTCTAGACTTTTTGCCCTACGACTAAAGGGAATGTCCTGTTCTGTTGTTTGTGGAGGTTTCTGTACAAAAAGCAAGTGGTTCAAGCTAAACCCAAAGCTGCAGGTTAGAATCTGAAAGCACGTTTGTTTTTACACGCATATTATTGTTTAATATAAACACAGAGGGAACATTTATTGTAAAATCTTACGCTTTCAAAACGGCCTAAAAGTCACACTTATGAGGGCCACACCTGTTGTTAGAGTTGTACAGTAACACAGAATTTAATATAGCACTAAAATACTTTTAGAATGCGGCCTCTTCAGATTTAATACTCCTTCATGTATTAACCTGTAGCTAATATTTTTTCTCATCTAGAATTCTTGAAGTAATCTGACAGATGCATTCAATCTGTGTTATGGACGTCAGTTTGTTCATGTCGATGACAAACCGTCCACACGCACCAGGATTCTAAAATGTTGAGTGTAAACACCTGCACACCATCGCTAGATGATGATGTCGTTAAGCAAGGATGTCATCATCTAGCCAAACCTGGAAACTTTGCTATTAGATTTAGTATTATTTTACACCCTTATAGTTTTGTTTTAAACATTTTTAAATGGGCAGATATTTATACATGTGAGAAAGGTTACTAGCACTTTGTTGTTGGTGCTTAGTGTTTTCAGTAGCTTTGTTGGCTGCTGTGGGGTTTGATCAATTTGCTGATTGGAAAATGTAAAAGTCTTTAGAAACATAAAATAACTCACTTTTTGCTTAACATTTAGACAACTGAGCTAAAAGGCTATGAATGAAGTCAATTTTCAGCTACAGCCTGTTCCACCTCTCCCCACATGGGACAACATCAATGGAGCTCACACAAAGACACGGACGTTCACATTTAAAAGTACTTACACTGTAGATACGTAAAAATAAATAATTTTAAACAATATATCTCTTTTGTATAAAGGAAGAGCTGTTTCCTGTACAACAATATACTCCATGTACAATCATAGGGTTAAACACCGCACATCTATTGCATTGGTTCTACAGACGGTGTGAAGAACAACATCGGTGTGACTCTTACCGAAAGAATTCATCAACCAGCAAACGCAGAATGTTTTAAATGAGGTCTAAAGGGAGAGCAGGGAACGCCGTTAGCTTCTGCTTGTGTTTCTGGCTGAGAGCGTAACATAAGGCAGACAAAACATCCTCCGTTTTTCTCTTTATCGCCCTCAGATGTTTCGTGTTGGGTAGCTACACGTCACACTCATCTGAGTTTTCAAAAGGAACAGTCAATACACACTAATTCTTTTAGGACGATGGCTAACGAGGCTAAAAGGTAGGATTTACAGGTCGGACCTTTTTTTTTTCTTTTTACATTCGTAACATGGACTGTACAGAGTAATGAGAAAACGTAGACTCTCCACTCTCGGTTCTGGTAAGCTGTGGTTCCACTGCCTCTATTTGAAGTAGTTGAGCCCCGCCACCAGGAAGAATTTCTCCAGGAAGAGCTCAGAGTCCAGGACGGCGATGTGGGCAGCGCGGCCGATCAGCGTGTTGGCCGTGTTTGGCAGGGCGTGGAACACGTTCTGCCGGATCAGGTGGCACTCCTTGGCCTCCACCACCGGCTGCAGGAGGTTGTTGATCATCTCGGTGTAAACGGGCCCTTCAGGACAAAATGAGGGAAGATGCAGTGAGACAACATGAAATTGTCTTAAAAAAAAGTGTGTTATGGACTAAATTGTAATTTTTTTGTGAAAAGTAAATCACACTAGCCCGGTTTATAAATTCTAGTTTGTTTGTCTAGAAAGTCCGGTTCGCTTAGGGAGGTGTGAATGTGTCATCGAACTCTGATACAGACCAAGAAAAGCAAATTCTAGTCTGAAAGAACCTCGGTCTTGGTTCGGTTGAAATTAACTCTGGTGAGATTTGAATGCATATGTGAAAGCAGGAAGCATTCTGAGTAATGTGTGTGTCTAGCCTGGCCAGGGCCTTCATGTGCTTTTCTATTGTCTTCATATCTCGCTTGCAGCTCAGTCTTAGTTTTCTCTCTTTGACTTGGATTCCTCCAGTAGAATTTATTCTTTTTTTCTTTTCTTTTTAAAGATCTTGACAGGTGCAAGACAGAAAAAAGTGAGTTGTGAGGGGGGGAGACATGCAGCACAGGTCATTAGGTCGGGACGCAAACCAGTGACAGCCACGACAAGGGTCTCCATGCATGGGTCAGCTTTACCCCTGCACGACCGCCACGCCCCTTCTGGTAAAATCTCTAATGGGCCAATCAGAGAACAGAAAGAAGTTGTGAACGACAAAGTGGATTTTCTGTTTTGTCTGTCTGTAGTTTTAGTGATGGCAGTAGAGGAAGTGAAGGAAGCCTTTCGGTCTGTGTTGGCCACGCCTCCAAATTAACATCAACAGCCAACTGGTTCGGCTCAGCACTTCTCTCTGCAGGAGAGGACGGCTGTTTACAGGCAATTTCAGGTAAGTACCGGTAATTTTCCAGTAATGAACCAGTTCAGTGCTTCGTAACGTTGAACTGGTTCATTACATATGTCATGGACAAACATCAGGGATTGGGTCAAATTTAAACCTTCAACAAGGTCCAAGCCTCCGCCGAGAACCTGAACCCTCTGGACGAAGCAAACAATGTAAAACGGGCCGATTTTTTTTTTTTTTTTTTTTGCATGTCTAGTGCCAGTGAGAGAAACGGCTCATGGTCTTTCACCAAAGACTAAAGAGAGATCCTACAAGCACGAAGATCTGACACCACTCCATTTTTGTTTTCATTTCATGCACTCTGTGTCCTCTTCAGACATTTCCTTCAAAACTACCTTCTTGAAATGTTTTATTTTTGGTTTAAAGTGTTTGGCCCAAGATACAATTATGGATTTATAACCCTATGTTACCAAAATTAGACAAAATGACAACACGTTTGTAATTTTTCTTCTGGTGTTCCAAAGGTGCCCTTCTTTTCCACTTGAGGAGCTGACCCCTCAAAATGTCAGCACCCACCACAGAGCAGCAGAATATCATAAAAGACACAACCTTTGATAATTCAAGTTTTTGGAATCCCCCAAAATCTACACTTCTAACCTGTGGTCCTGTCTTTCAGGGCAGTCGTGCACATCTCTATCCTGGCTGAGTGGAACGGGACGTATCGGTCCTGTGGAGACGCCACCAACACCACATTCTTGAAGTACTGCAGCCCTAAAAGCCCAACAAAAAAACAAAATAAAAAAAACAAAACCCAAAACAAAACAAACTGAATGAGATTGCTGCTTGTTTGAGAGAGAAAGAGAGCCAGAGACAGGTAAAGAGGGCAGGAGATGGAGGAAGGGGAAGAAATCAGTTGTAAAACACAGAGTACAATCATCAAACACAATGACGGGCTTGATATGATAAAGCTGTGTGTTGTTTTTCTTTTTTTCTTTGGTCTCCTGTTGGCGTGCTTTTAAGAGAGTTCACTGTTGAGTTACCAATGACAGGGTTTTGGATCATTTTGTCAGCCTGCTGCAGCTCTAGTGGAGAAGTGAAAGAGAGGGGAGCAGAGGGGGGAGGGGGGTTTCAGGCTTATCTTCTTCATGCCTGTGTGACAAACGGCTGCTTTGTTCCACACTCACAGTAGGGAGGCCTCTCACAGTTCGCTGGTGAAGGGTTTGCGTGTGTGTGTGTGTGTGTGTGTGTGACCAAGCTGACACACGGAAATTTGACAAACAAAAAAGATGAGATGACAACTTTTTTTCCATGAATATTTGAACAGAGGGCCTTTCAAGTGGCAGGCTGTAAAGCGGGGCCGTCGGCTCGCTGCCTTTGTTCACGCCGTACCTGGTTTCTGACTCAGGAGGTAGAGGAAGGTTTTCCGCGGATCGACGTGATCTCTGAAGGTGAGCTGCAGCAAGGATCCCGACTTCTTCAGCTTCTGCATTAACCACAGACCTAAGAAACACACACACACACAAACACACAGAAAAAAAGTTGGGGGAAAATCACTTTGCAATTTAAGAAATGACAAAATGTCAAACTTATGCAATATCTAGGCATTTCCATTTTGTGTGTACATGAGTATGATTGACAGTGCTAAGACCCTCTCCCTGGCTCTGATTGGTTGTTTCTGACCACAGGTTGGAGGCCGAGGATCTTAGTTTTTTTTACAGATTACATGTTTCATGATGATGGTACTGTCAGAACATAGTGACAGTTTTAGTAGCAAATATGTAAAATAATAAATAAATCATTTTTAGAAAAGTTGCCTACTACAGCTTTAAGAAGACGAACATTGGTATGTGCAATATATCAATGCATATACCATTGGTACATTGGTATATTCCCATTGGTACCAATGGTACCGGGAAAGAAAAGTTGTTTTTTTTTCCTGGAACAGATTAAATTCAGCTAAATGTGAACCAAATTTATTCAGAAACTTGGAAAAGTCAAAAATGGTTTGTATACAAGCACTAGAGCTATCCGGTCTGGAAAATGATGCACTTTTAAATGTGATTCTATTGCTAAATATTGAGATGTTTCCATTATCCCATACTGTTCAAACTGTTGTTTCTTCCAGTAAACCAAATCTCTACCGTTCTCTCACCAGTTTAACAAACATGTCAGGTTTGAACATGTGAGCAGTGAGTTCACCCAGCTGGATAAATGATATCAATACTGCGTCCAATCAGACCGAAGCAATTATGGTATTACCATGACGATTCCAATACCATCCATTTATTGTGACAGTGAATGAACTTATGAAACCTTATACGTTTTTGTTGTTGTTTTTTTTACCGTATTGGTCAAAAACAATAAATGTGATACATTTTGTCCATATGTATGATTGAGAAGAAGACAAACAGGTGATCTCATGAAGACAAAGTGTTTGTCCAACCATCAGTCGATCATTAATGAAGGAACATCTTGTGACGGATTTGGTTTGTTCTGCTGTAAACAGGTGGTCACATAAAAGGTTAGTACACATAAAATATCCTCAACGGCACCATTAAGCAGATTTATGTGCTTTTTCAAAACATCTTTGTTCAGCAACTCTCTGCAGTTAAGTTAGACTCGCATCTACTTCTCAAGGTCCAGCTATACATCTAAGTCATCAAAAACACGACTTCCTGTGAAAAAAAAAGACGTTTTAGATTGGTCTTAGAGTCGAGAAAGCAATCAATCAGAAAACCAGAGTTCATCCAGGGCTGGTCGAGGCAAAAGTTAGCTTGGAAAACTCCAAAAAGCCTCCCAAGAGTGCAATTTTCTGATCTTATGTGAATTTTTTTGGTTTCTTTATGATGCCACATAAGGAGGAGTTTCTGTTCGAGATGTTGCCTCAGGTGAACCTGTTTAACTCACGTGATGTGAATTTTAATGAACACAGAAGGTTACATTAAACATCTGGGTGATTTTAAGCTGATTAAAGTGTATGTCAACTTCTGAATTAGAAAAAAAATTATATAAAATTTATTTTTTTACCAGTAATATATTGTGGCATCTAGCGAACAAATGTAATTTTGATAATCTGATCTTACCACTTGGTAAGTATTCTGGTCTAGTTAGCAACCTTGAAATAAGAGAAAACTTAAGTACCTTTATGGAAGTAAATATGTGCCATCAGAATTTGAATAAAAAATGCATCCGAATTCAATTTTTAAAAAAA